>NC_079189.1:513938903-514243070 GCF_029499605.1 Hyla sarda | reverse complement strand
GAAAAAATGGTGCCCAATCCCCTTTACTGAGCACTTCCTAGTCTCGGTCTTGTCTCAAAAAATTGCCCCTTCAATTCATTGGCTAATTCAAATCAGCGAATACACCTAAACACTTTACCTTTTATTATACAAAAGAATAACTTTTATTTCTAAAATCTGAATAAAACTTAAAAAAATAAATAAAATAACCAGAATGCTTCATTAAAGTTAGTTAGGGTCACAAAGTTATGATTTTATGCTAGTAAGATAAATTCTTATATAAAGCATTTTCTATGTCAGGAGATCATTTCGGAAATCATACTTATTTTACATATTATTATTATTATCACATGTGTTTATAAGAATCATATTACAGGCTAAAGTGAAGAGCATGAACAAACAGGTCACATGTCGTGTCACAATGTGCGTGCCCACTGCTGTACTATAGCTCCTGGAGTAGAAGGTCTACTACAATCCCATGGTGCTAGCGTTACAAAGGTGCAAAGGTTCACAGAGCTACAGCAGGACAAAGCAAAGGCAGGGTACCCGTATAATATCATAGGTGGGGATGGTGTTTCACAAACCAAAGTTTTCTGTTCTCTCCTGAGAAAGCATTTACAGTCTCTATAAAAAAAAAGTGATACTAATACTGTATCGTAGCTTCATATTTCTGTAGACCATTCACAATAAAATATCATCCAATACATATACATTCTCTGTCCACCGATTAAATTGTCTAACACCCCATGTAACACTAGTGTATTACCCTCTTCTGCAACCTCTCTTTTGGTTTTCCAAATAAATGTGCTGAAATAAACCGATGTGATATGTTTCAGACACATGGAAAGCACTGGGTGGCTGAACCTCAATAGGGTCAGAGGTGATACTTTTGTTACCAGGTCCAGATGTTGAACTTTTTCCATACCACCTTCCACACCGCTAAAACATGATAAATTGGGAAATTTGCTACTTTAGATTAGAAAACAGTATAGTTCCTATGTCCACAAAAATTTTACAAGTGTATACAAAATATATTTACTGCCGCTCTTCAAAGAATTGTCTAACTAACGCTATAGTAAATGTAAAAAAACATTAAAAGTTGAAAGCAAACAATGTGGTTTTAGATATGGAGCCATTTTTACATTAACACACCTAATTATTGAGAATTAATCATTTCAATTACAGGTTAACTACCCTATTAGTGGCTATGGGCTAACCTGCTGAGAATCCTGTTGTGGTATTTTGATCATAAAATGAATCGCCTGAATAAAATCAGTAGTTTCAATGTGTTTGTCAATGTAAGGCCATGGCAAATACAGATGAAAGCTGACAATTTATAGCCATTCACTTAACCTACATAAGACTTTCTGAAACAATGGGGCCTACATATCATGTGTCAGAAAGGCAATGTTTTTCAGTTAATTGGTGCAAGGTGTACACTGTGGCGGTCTGAGCTGGGATTTTAACCTTGATCTTTGTGAAAACAACTCTGAACACACTTAATCCTATGCATTCACAAAACTATTTGCACTGTACATGCATTCAAATTAGAACAGGATTCTTTCATCAACAGAAAATACACTAAGATCATAAAAATATTTTACTCATGCAACTAAAATCATTTCAAATGAAACATTGTTTACAGTTGCCCTCACTGTTCAAAATGTGCCCAGGCTTTATTACTGACTGTCATATACCAAACCATCACCATCTTTCTCAGTGCCCCCATAATTTTGCTCCCGTGGATGTACCAGGTTTATTTTAATATAAGAAGGGAGCTCCCAGAAACCGTAAAATAACAAATACGGTACATTACAGAGGTATTTCAGCCCTTAAAAATGTATCCCCTACCCATAGGATAGGGGAAAAGTGCGTTATCACAAGGGGTCCAGCCTGTGAGACCCCAGGCAATCATGAAAACAGGATCCACAATCTCCCCCACTAAATGGAGCAGTGGGTCAGCAGGCGCTTCATTCATTGTCTATGGTAGCGTCAAGGATACCAGAGTAGAGCGCTCTGGCATCTCAGCACTTCCATCCTTTTGGCTAAGATCAAGTGTAGTATCTGTTCTTATCAGTTTCATGCTGGTGGCAGCCGACACCAGTGTGGGACTGGTGGGGTGGGTGCTGCATGGTAGGGAGCAGGTGTACCGGGGCGTTCCGGGGCTGGTTCTGAGGAATCAGCCTGACGGCTGCCCCCATGTGACCTGCTTCCTCCGGGTCTCGCCATGAGGCTGAGAGGGTCTAGAGCCGAGGTACTTTTGTGCCTCGGGGAGTGGTGACCCCGAGGTGCCGAAACTCACTGGGTGTACTGGCTCACTGAGTGGAAGCACGGGCACCATAATCTCTTCACCTTGTGGCACTCACCTCTTGATTCCCGGCCTTCTGGCTAGGATCAGAGAAATTTTTATAGATCCGGCCGGATGTCTGGGCAGTATATCTGCACACATTCACTTATTTATTTATTTTTGTCTCACTGTGTCACTTTTTGCGTGTTGTGTGTTCACAGGATTTGTCAGGATGCGGTAGCCCTTCTGGGTGTCCCTCCTGGTGGTCTAGGGGAGGTGTGTGTGGCCATTAGGTTCCGCACCTCCCTGCAAATACCCTGGGTACTCTTGCTTTGGCAGGGTACCAACCGTTATCGGCTCTGCGGGCAGATACCTTGGCTAATGCCAAGGGGGATGCCAGGAGCTTTTGTGGTCCCTTAGTAGCTTCGACGAAAAGGGACATCGAACCTGGAACCTTGCAGGTACCTTTTGGTCCGGAGGCGAAGGGTAAGGTTTGTTGGGGGGCCTCTCTCCTATCGGAGAAAGGCTTGCGATAGACCACATCCTTTGTGCACGTTTTTTTTAGTGTAACACATTTGCACTCTTTCTTGCACTCTGGGTGATTCTAGAGCACGTTCCTTGGCTCTTATAAAAAAAAATAATATCTCAGCACTTCCGTAGAGAAGGAATAGCACGCATGACTGAGATAGGGGATCTGTTCTCGACATCTTAGGGAGTCTCAGAGGTCAATTTTTAAGAGCTGGAATATCCCTATAAAACCCAGCAAGGCCAACTTTTCTTTCCCACAATTGTAGATGTTGTCTAAATGGCCGCCCCACTTTTTAGACTCAACTATGCTAGCCAACAATTATTAACTCTCTCTTATGCAAATTGTCCATCTATAAAAAGTTTAGTTCCCCAAGACAAATTGGTCTTAATTACAGATTTTTTGTAAAGTCAAATCAGCAGCCAGGACCCCTAGGTTATGCTGGACATCGCTGATCGGGCTGCCTGGAATTAACCCTTTAGACGCCGTGATCAAAGTTGATTACGGTGTCTAAATGTGGGAGTTAACACTGTCGGTTAGCTCAGCGAAGCTGATCAGGACATCCGCTGCAAAATCGCGGGTCCTAATCAGTTGATTGGACGGTGGAAGGGCCCTTACCTGCCTCCTTGCCATCTGTTCGGTGATCTGAAACTCTGGCCAGACTCTGCAGGCTAGAGCAGCAGAGCGCCTATAACACCATTCACGCTGCATGATTTATGTACCACTCTATTTTCTCTAAAATAAATATAAAAAATCGGGTTGCTCTGCCTGCCCCTTTAATGCACTTTATATCTGCACCCTTTCAGCTATTTCTACTTTCTAGTCCAAATGCAGGCAGAAGCAACTACATTTTAAAGGGGTTATCCAGGAAAAAACTTTTTTTGATATATATCAACTGGCTCCACAAAATTAAGCAAGTTCCCAAGACAAGCAGAGATGTCAGCGGGGGGCACTGTTGCCAGAAAGAAAAGAACAACTCAATTTCAGCAGCTGATAATTATTGGAAGGATTAATATTTTTTTAATAGAAGTAATTTACAAATCTGTTTAACTTTCTGGAGCCACTTTTAACTTCTCACATGTCATGAGATGTGATCAGTAAAGGTCTGGACACAATAGGAATCAAAAAGTTTTCAAATCAACTGGTACCAGAGATTTATACAGATTTGTAAATTAATTCTATTTAAAAATCTTAATCCTCCCAGGACAGCTGTATGCTCCAGAGGAAGTTGTGTAGGTATTTCAAGTCTGACCACAGTGCTCTCTGCTGCCACTTATGTCTGTGTCAAGAACTGTTCAGAGCATGAGCAAATCTTCATAGCAAACCTCTCCTGCTCCAGACAGTTCCTGACACAAACAGAGGTGTCAGCAGAGAGCACTGTGATCAGACTGGAAAGAACTACACAACGTTCTCTGGAACATACAGCAGCTGAAGTTTAAGATTTTCTTTAAAGAAGCAATTTACAAATCTGTAATTTACAAAAACTTTCTGGCATCAATTGATTTGAAAACATTTTTCTCTCCAGAGTATCCCTTTAAAGGGGTACTCTAGTGGAAAAATTATAAAAAAAAAATTTTAATCAACTGGTGCCAGTAAGTTAAACAGATTTGTAACTTACTTCTATTTAAAAAATCTTAATCCTTCCAGTACTTTTGAGCTGCTGTATGCTCCACATGAAGTAATTTTCTCTGTAGCATACAGGTGGAGATTTATTAAAACCTGTCCAGAGTTAAAGTTGCTAAGTTGCCCATAGCAACCAATCAGATCACTTTTCCAGAGGCCTTTCCAAAAATGAAAGAAGCGATATGAGTGGTTGTTATGGGCAATTCAGCAACTATTTCTCTGGACAGGTTTTGATAAATCTCCCCCACAGGAATATTTGCCATTGTATGCGTACCTTGGAGGTACGAATCGTGATGTGAACCCGGCCTTAGCTGTAAGAAGTATGTATTTATGAGGTCTGGTGTCTTCATTTATTAGGGTCCAGTCTGGGGCATGATTTTATTTAGGGGGTAGTCTAGTCTATGGTCTGAATTAAATTTTGTGGTATTATCTGGGGTCTGAATATCTTTATGGCCTAGTCTAGGGAATCTACCAAACCTTGTGTCACCAGCTGTTGCAAAACTCCCAGAATGCCCAGACAGTCAAAGGCATGTTGAGAGTTGTAGTTTGCAACAGCTGGAGACACACTGTTTAACAAAAACTAGGGTATCAATTTATTTTAGGGTTTAGTCAGGGGTCTGAATTTATTTAGGGTCCAGTTTGGGGTGTAAATTTAATTCAGAGGCTTTGTCAGAGATCTGGACTTCTATAAGGGGTCTGTGTTAATTTTGTGTTCTTGTCCAGTTCTGAATTCATTTGAGGGTCCGGTCTGGGGGGTTAAATATATATATAGAGGTCAAAGAAGTATGAGAGCGAACTCAGCTGATATTGGGAGGATTACGGACGTATGCATTTTCACTTAACCTAATTTTTTTCACTGTAGTGAGTTTATGAGGGTGGCATTTCGGAGTTGTCCTCGAGTCTTGGGTCACCCCATGCATACAATGCATAGAAGAAAGCATAATAGCGCCTGGTAAAAACTAAGGGGCTATTTGTGGCGATTCCCACAGACATGCCTGCACCGATCATATACTGCCGTCATAGCCTATTGATGAATATTATTTGTGATTATTTATTATTTGTATGGAAACACTAAGCAAAAGTTATTGGTATCATATTACTTACTCTTATATACAATTGCATAGTCTCCTTTTCTTTTTGGGGGTTTCTGTATTTCTCATAAAAGTCTCTCCTCTTCTTGTTATCTTTTAGGATCCTTTCTTTCCGCTCCCTCTTCTCTGCAGGCTCATCAGTGCTGTCTGGAGACTGTTGCTGTGCCAGGGGTTTGCTTTTCTCCACTTCTATGTAGTTTTCGTTTGGATTGAGCACAATTACTGCATAGCCCTCCTGTAATGAAATGAGAAAGTGGGTTATATAAGCTATGTGATCTGCTCACCACCATGCAGTCTAATATATCGAACCATAAATTCAGTATTACAATTGCTCAGTCCATTCCATTCTCAGTTGGGTAAAAACACATGCATAAGCATTTGACTGCAGAATACTACATGCTTACACTTTCCGAAATGATTACAATCATTTCAATATGTCTGTATGGACACTTGCAATTTGCTACCCATAGGGCCCATTTACTAATCCAAATGTGCCAGAAGTCTGTCTCAAATTGTGCCAAATATTGGGCCTATGTGACTTGCAACACATTTATTGTGTGTTTTAGACACTTTTTGTTCTTTCCTGAACTGGGGCACATGGTTTACCATAAAAGAAGTGTGACTCAGCAGAAGAGGATTGAAATCGGTCACTGGATAGGGAATAGGCACCCAAGCTGGACCTCGGAATGAAGATGTAAGTGAAAATGTGTGCCACCACTCCATTCATTGTCCATGGAGCTGACAGAAAAAAGTACAACACTTGAGTATTATAAACGACTCCATAGAAAGTGAATGATGTGACAGCGAGGATGCACAATTTATGTCTCCTTTGAGACTCTGATGCCGGATTTCAAGATTTTAAGGGGTCCCAGAGGCCAGACCCCTGCGATTAGACTCTTCCCCTATGCTGTAGATATGAATACATGAGTTCTTAACTAACAAAAAAGGAGGTGTGGAAAAGAAGCCAGAATAATATTGAGATTCTGTACATTGTAGAGCAAATGTCAAAAAGTACTTCAATGGTGGTCATGCGGAGATGTGGCTGGAACCTGTAGGCAAACTGCTGTTATCCTTCTTGTAATCTCACGCCCCCCCCCCCCCCCCCCCCCCCCCGCACACTGCAAACATATTAAGCTACAACAAGCAATTCTCAAAAATATGCAGTTAAGACATTTCTGTTCTTTTACATAGAAATTGGAATTTTTCAGTTTTTCTGTGTCAGCTATTTTTGTAGCCATGTGGGCTGCCATGTTACAATTAATTTTTCAGAAATTATTCAATTTTACAAAAGGACAACTTCAGCTTACATCAAGTTTCCATCAATTTCTGAGAATTCTTTTCAAGACTGATAACAATATAGGCTTCTTTCAGTTAGTTTTCGATAAATGACAATAAAACAGACACGATAAATGACAATAAAACAGACACAGAGGGGGGGATTTATTAACTGACGTGCACCTGTAAAATTGTTGGGCTATTTTTTTTTTTGTGCATTGACTTGTACAGAAATTATCATCTACAGTGGTCCCTTAAGTTACAATATTAATCGGTTCCAGGACAAACATAGTATGTTGAAACCATTGTATGTTGCGACCATAACATAATATGGAAACTTGGTAATTGGTTCTGAAGTCCCAAAATGTAATCCAAAAATAGGTAAAAGTGAGGATTAAAGACGACTAAGTAGATAACTAATACAGATAAAGCTGGTCCTTACATATAAAAGTAAGAAAGATCTGCTGGGAGCTGTAATCACTGTCTATGTAAAGGACAGGAGCTTCTTCAGGGTCCTGCACAGTACACAAAAGTGTCCCAAAAAAAGTAAAATGGAGCTGACCCCACCTGGTGTCCAAAGGAGCAGCTATCCATGGCACAGGTATAGAGTAGTACAGAATATGTAGTAACTACCTGTACTGCAGGGGGCGCTACCAGACAGCCAGTCAGTGCATGCACTTTAGGAATGGTTTTACCAGTAAAATGCCCACTCTGATTGGTCAGTTCTTCCTGACAGATCTGGACTGTCCATAGCATTGTATGTTGAGTCTGGTTTCAGGTTACAATGGTCCAGAAAAGACCATTGTATGTTGAGTCTACTGTAAGTGGAGTACTTTTGTTGTTGCATGCGCTGGCTTCTTCACTTTTCTTGTTGATCACTTGCAGGGAACGTGGTTAGCAGGTGAACTGGATGGCGTGATAAAAATTATCACTTTTGCAAAAATTAATTTTGCACAAATATACACCAGTGACCAAGCTGGTGTAGGAATGTGTGTGAGCTATTCTGCATTTTTTGCACTATCCAGGGGGTTCTTGTGATTTGTTTTCAATTTCCAAAAAGTGATGTGCGCAACAAACATTGCGCAGAAATCTGTGCAAATAATAAATTTCTCCTAAATGTATACAAAAAGTAGTAAAGTAAAGAACGAAGAATCAGTCTCTAGTTTTTCTTTTTAGTAATAACTTCTGGTAACAAAGTGCAATTGGCTGTATTCATTTCAACAGCTTTATTAATTGTGTATGTATGCATGGAGTCAGACATGGGTGGAACACCGCAAAATCAATGTTCCTTAGAGCCAGAGTCATGTGACATCTATTATAGAAGACATAAATAATCAGAATCCGTACTGCATGTGAAAATTGCTTCTCCAGCACAACTCATGAAAGGTGTCACCCACAGGGACCTGCTCTTCCTTGTAGTTTGTTTAAACAACAACATGAAGCATTCTCAAGAGGACTCTGCCGATCTGTAACAGTGTCATCGGAGAGCGGAAGACACCTCATTAAAACGCATCAATGGAAAAACCCATGTAAATAGCAAATCACTGATTTCTGTGTCATGGGTTTACACGAACATTGTGCACATCCTCATTTCCTAGTTAAATACAAGATTTATAGGGAAAGTATATGCTATTTATAGGATATATATATATATATATATATGTATATATATATTTATGCTGCTTCTTTTACTTTTACACTGCTAATCAATAAGCATTCATTACGAACCTGAATATCTGAAAACAAGGGAGCTCAACATACTTACAATACTGTGGTAGTCTGGTTTTAACAAATAAATGTTTCATTTTGTACAATTAAAAGTTATAGAATTCTCCAATTCATTCTGTCAATTCATTTTGGTTTCCTGGATCTCCACTATTTACATCCAGTGGATAAAAATCTATCCCAGTCATGTGATGACCACAAAGGTGTGTTTCTTGTTATCTATATGTATAAAACTCAACGTGTGTGTGTATGTATGTATATATGTGTGTATGTATGTATATATGTGTGTATGTATGTATATATGTGTGTATGTATGTTCCAGCATCACGTTCAAATGGCTAAAGATATTAACATGAAACTTAGCTTATATGAAACATGTTACTTATATGTCAGCAACAAACATAGGATAGGTGATTTAACCCTTACTCACCCCCATTTGCCAGGGGCGGGGTTTATGTTTAGTTCCATACAATTCAATGGGAAATATATGCATAACTTCCAAACAGCTGGAGATATTTCGATAATACTTGGTCACATGTTACTTATATGTCCACTTAAAATATAGGATAGTTAATCCTGAATGGGAAATGTATGTTCCCACATAACTTCCGTACGGCTGGAGATATTTCAATACCTGGTACTAGAGATGAGCGAATTTACAGTAAATTCGACTCGTCGCAAACTTCTCGGCTCGGCAGTTGCTGACTTATCCTGCATAAATTAGTTCACCTTTCAGGTGCTCCCGTGGGCTGGAAATGTGGATATAGTCCTAGGAGACTCTTTCCTAGGACTGTATCCACCTTTTCCAGCCCACCGGAGCACCTGAAAGCTGAACTAATTTATGCAGGATAAGTCAGCAACTGCCGAGCCGAGAAGTTTCGAATCGAATTTACTGTAAGTTCGCTCATCTCTACCTGGTACACATATTACGGGTCGGGATAGGACGGCGGTATACAAGGACGGGATACGAGGACGGGAAAGGAAGTAGTGATAGGAGGTCGAGATAGGAGGACGGGCTAGGAGGTCAAGATAGGAGGTCAGGGTAGGAGGTCGAGATAGGAGGACGGGATAGGAAGTCGAGATATGAGGATGGGATAGGAGGTCGGGATAAGAGGTCGAGATAGGAAGTAGGGATAGATGGACTGGATAGGAGGATAGGATAGGAGGTCGGGATAGGAGGTCGGGATAGGAGGTCGGGATAGGAGGTCGGGATAGGAGGTCGGGATAGGAGGACGATATAGGAGGACAGGATAGGAGGACGGGATAGGAGGACGGGATAGGAGGTCGTGATAGGAGGTCGTGATAGGAGGATAGGATAGGAGGACTGGATAGGACGATGGGATAGGAGGACGAGATAAGAGGTCGGGATAGAAGGTCGAGATAGAAGGACGGGATAGGAGGACGGGATAGGAGGACGGGATAGGAGGACGGGATAGGAGGATGGGATAAGAGGTCGGGATATGAGGACAAGATGTAAGGATGGCATATGAGGTTGAGATAGGATGACGGGATAGGAGGTCGGGATAGGAGGTCGGGATATGGGGTTGGGATAGGACAACAATATGAAGGACGGGATGTGAAGTTAAAAGCTTCCTCCTTTGTTTATTTTCCTCCCCAACAAGGATTAGGAAGGAAAATCGGGCAACGCTGGGTACTCAGCTAGTAAGACATAGGACAAAGTTGTATCTACTGGAATTAAAAGGGTCTTCCTTTAGATGGTCCTCCAACAGCTGCACACAGCACCCCCGTGGATCAGCTGTTAAGCACAGTTGCACCAATCAGTTCTACACAATGTACAGAACTGCAATATATAATATACACATGCAGTGATATCTATAATCTTGGTGGGGCTTTACAACTCGTGTAGCTACCACTAAGCTAAAAAGATGAAACCATCACCTCATCTTGGCATCTTGGTAGTCCTAGGGTTAGGACTGACGTCAATTCCAACGACCTGTAGACTTTAAATGCTCAGATAGTCAGCAATTAACTCTGCATGGGCGTTCTAAAATGGCTGTGCAGAGTGTGCCAGCAGCAAGGAAATCTTGCCACTGCTAGAGCGGAGTATCAGCTGTCGGTAACAACCAAGTGCAGGGATGGTGTATTACTGTCCCTCCCTACCCAATTGCTGTATACATAGTGCTCAATCAGCAGAAAGCATTAGTGCTTCCGGACTAGGCTGTCACATGTTTGCCAATGGAGGCTATTGGCAAGGAGCTACTGGATCTCAGCAAACTCATACCAGCTCTGCAGACAAGAGGCTGTATTTACATGTAACTGGGGATATTATATAAGCCACAGTTACAGGGAAAACGAGCAATAAAAAAATATATATATTTTTGTGAAAAAATTTCCCCAAAGGCCTTTTATGACCTTAATACATAAAAATGTTAATAAATTAAATAAAAAATAAATAAACACAAGAAAAAATGTCCCATACTACACCCAAGGAAACTGGATCAAGCACACTGGATTTTTCTGGGATTGTTCCTGCGCTGCCAATTCTCAATAAATTTTGGAAACGAACATACCTTTGGCTTCTACTTTATCCTGTTGGGAGAACTGGCAGCGCAGGAACAATCACAGAAAAAAAAAGTGTGCTTGATCCAGTTTCCTTGACACGCCAGTCTGGCGTGGGATACCTGCAGCAGTCAGCCAGCATTTGAATAGTGCGATTCCCTATTATACCCGCTTGAGTGTTGTGCCTCGGTTTGCACAACCACACAAGGTGAGCGTAATACTCCTCTTTTGATTTTTCCTTGTGCTTAATGATCCTACACATAGAAGCGCTCATGTTTCTTTATGTTTTTTACATACTACACCCAAGGCCTTGCCCTTTTATACAACCCCAAAATACACTGCTCAAAAAAATAAAGGGATCACTAAGATAACACATCCTAGATCTGAATAAATAAACTAATTGTCTGATATAATTTTGTCTTTACATAGTTTAATGTGCTGACAACAAAATCACAAAAAAATTATTAATGGAAATCAAATTTATCAACCCATGGAGGTCTGGATATGGAGTCACACTCAAAATCAAAGTGAAAAACCACACTACAGGCTGATCCAACTTTGATGTTATGTCCTTGAAACAAGTCAAAATGAGGCTCAGTACTGTGTGTGGCCTCCACGTGCCCGTATGACCTCCCTATAATGCCTGGGCATGCTCCTGATGAGGTGACTGCTGGACAATCTGTGGTGCAACGTGGCGTTGGTGGATGGAGCGAGACATGATGTCTCAGATGTGCTCAAATCAGATTCAGGTCTGGGGAACGGGCGGGCCAGTCCATAGCAATCAATGCCTTCCTCTTGCAGGAACTGCTGACACACTCCAGCCGCATGAGGTCTAGCATTGTCTTGGATTAGGAGGAACCCAGGGCCAACCGAACCAGCATATGGTCTCACAAGGGGTCTGAGGATCTCGGTGGTAAGGCTACCTCTGGCAAGCACATGGAGGGCTGTGCGCCCCCCCCCCCCCCCAAAGAAATGCCATCCCACACCATTACAGACCCACTGCCAAGCAGGTCATGCTGGAGGATGTTGCAGGCAGCAAAACGTTCTCCATGTCATCTACAGACTCTGTCATGTCTGTCACATGTGCTCAGTGTGAACCTGCTTTCATCTGTGAAGAGCACAGGGTGTCAGTAGCGTATTTGCCAATCTTGGTGTTCGCTGGCAAATGACAAATGTCCTGCACAGTGTTGGCTGTAAGCACAACCTCACCTGTGGATGTCGGCCCCTCATACCACCCTCACGGAGTCTGCTTCTGACCATTTGAGTGGACACATGCACATTTGTGGCCTGCTGGAGGTCATTTTGCAGGGCTCTGGCAGTGCTCCTCATGCTCTTGCACAAAGGTGGAAGTAGCGATCTTGCTGCTGGGTTGTTTCCCTCCTACGGCCTCCTCCACGTCTCCTGATGTACTGGCCTGTCTCCTGGTAGCGCCTCCATGCGCTGACAGACACAGCAAACCATCTTGCCACAGCTAGCATTGATGTGCCATCCAGTATGAGCTGCACTACCTGAGCCACTTGTGTGGGTTGTAGACTCCGTCTCATGCTACCACTAGAGTGAAAGCACCGCCAGCATTCAAAAGTGACCAAAACATCATCCAGGAAGCATAGGAACTGTAAAGTGGTCTATGGTCACCACCTGCCGAACCACTCCTTTATTGGGGGTGTCTTGCTAATTTGCCTATAATTTCCACCTGTTGTCTGTCCCATTTGCACAACAGCATGTGAAATTGATTGTCAATCAGTGTTGCTTCCTGAGTGGACAGTGTGATTTCACAGAAGTGTGATTGACTTGGAGTTACATTGTGTTGTTTAAGTGTTCCCTTTATTTTTTTGAGCAGTGTAGTAATGACAGTAACAGAAAGAGGACATAATTTGAAATATTTTTGCATCGTTTTGTGCTAGTAATAGAAATAAAAAACTTATTAAAAATTTAAAACAGACGCTTTCCTTCACATAAAAACTTTTCTTCTAAATGTTGGAGCATTCATAAGGATGATAATACGATTTTACTTACTTACAGGTCATAACACTACATTGGCCTAGATTTATCAGTTAGCCCTTATTTTTAGCCTCAAAATACACTGCGTGAACGTAAATTTAAGTGGTGCTAATGGGTAAATGTAGTGCTTCCCTTTCAGTGATTCCTTTAATTACAGTGACTCAAATTTTCAGAGGGTCAAATTCCCATATAAGGTGGTAGTTTGTTTGAAATTCCAAATCAACTGGACCAAAAGGAACTAATAAAATGACTGTATGCCCCTTCAAGAGATATCCTCAATTTGGCAAGAATATGGCAAATAAATCACAAGCTCAACACAACTGTGCCACAACTGCATACAGCAAGTGGTTACTTATACACACTAGAGGCGTCTAGACATTAAATTCAAAAAGTCAAATTCACACCCTAAGCAAAAAAGTCTTGACTTAAGAAAAATTATTGTTATAGTATACCATATTCCAAGGCGTTTCAGCACCAAGTGATAGCAGTGTTCATCACAGGGGAAAAAACAGGATCATAATAACAAAAAACATAAAGGAGATAACATGATATCATAAGCAGACTCATCAATCACCATGCCATTAATAAGTAAATACCACTGTTCAATACTGGACCACTCACTCAGGTACCCCTTGGATGTAGGCTGTGAGGGCTTTATATCACAGTCCTGTCATATGGGTTTTGATGCCACAGACTTAGCTGTATTTCTTTTCATTGAACACTTGTACTGTGATACCATTTCCCTTCAACACACTGATTTAAATGCTTCTACTGCAAAAGGGCCTACTACAAGGGGCAATGAGATGATGCAAAAACAGCCAGCCATCAGCTGACAAAAGTGCAGACAGTGAACCATCTTTGTCGGCCACACATATCCCTCTCTAAACAGTGGATGTGTGGTTGATGATGTTGGGATTGAATGGCCACATAGATGACTGAGCTTTGAAAAGGGTCCGCAAACAGGTGCCGAACAGCACTCGATTGCTGCTCCCCACTGGCCTGTGTTGAAGGGCCCATACTACTGATCTTGAATTATAGCCCAGAACTGCAACCACAATTCTGCTGGACACTACAAAAAATACATCTTAGTTCACGGACATACCTCCTTAACAGAGCAAGAAAATTATCCACTATAGTCTTGCTTTCCCTAAATGAAACAGGGACTGCTGGGAGATTTTGTCTTAGCAGCCAGTAGAATTCTAAATGAAGCAGTGGAAGAACTGTGCTTTAATATCACGCACTGTAACTCAAGGAGATGTCATAATATCACCCAGTGTATTTAGTAAAAAAAAAGTATTTTCACTGTGCCTAGCACATATGAAAAATGAAACAGACAAACACAAATGTATAACTTCTAAATGAGGAAATTTATCATCTGGTCACTGATCATTACCTAACTCATTTGTCCAATTTTACAATGATGCAATGTCAATACTTTTTTATCTATGGTTTAAGAAATACAGCATTCTGATTTCCAAATAATTGCAGTAAAAAATCAATATAAAACGGTTCCTTTTCTATGGGATTTTAAGCAGTGTAGAGGTCTTGCTGTGCAAGGAGTAAATAGAGAAGTCGTAACGATTTCCTGTGATTATTTACACTGCACATTATTGGCACGCAAATATTTTATAACAGACATTGGACTTCTTGCGGTGCGGCTGCTGGCTTTGGTCTGAAGTAGAAGAAATCATCTATAAAACTAAAGCAGCTTTTGCTCAATATGATCTCACGTCTGCTAAAAGCAACTATAGCGTAAGCTTTTTTTCTTCTTCCCTACAAAGCATAAAATCTCTGGAGGAGATTGTAAAATTTTTGCTAAAATCTCTTTGGCAGTCCTTAACAGAGTCATGAATACTTTCTGTGAACCAAGTCACAAAAAAATGCTTTACAAGTTTTCATTTCTCAGAAATGTCTCCTTTTATTGTGCTTTATAAGAAATACGACTGCAAAGAAATTCCCAACACACTTTTAAATTATTTTAACTTCTTTTTCTGTCCTAGTCATATTTCTCTACATTATACTTCTGTAACGTGTCTATGTACCCCTATAAAAGTCATTTTAAGCTAATTATGGACCTCCTACAAATCACTTCTTGTAGGTGACACAGGACAGATCAAGTGTTGACAAAAAAGACAATACTTGTAGACTCATATAAGCTACTTTTAGATGGATAACCAAGGGTATATAGATGAAAGGATGACAACCCCCCCCCCCCCCCCCACAAAAAAGGACTGGATCACAAACATTTAAGGCATTAATAGGATTGTTCAACAACAAGATAAGCCAGTTTCCCAACCTACAGGTCAAGAGAGACACATAATAAAGCTGAAGAATAGCTACCAGAAGTGGTAAATTATATTTTATGTTAAGCTGAACCTGGTACTATCTTACTTCTCAGTAGTAGGTAGTATATAGACACATAGAAAATGTGTAAAGTATCTTATTTTAGAAAGTGAAACATGAGAAGAGAAAAAGGTTGCGCTTTGTCTTGTATTATCACCATACACCAGAATAAAACTACAAAAAGACCAATAAGGCCCCCCTTGGAGTACACTCACCTTGCGATTTTGTGCAAAGAATAGGCAAAACTCCACAAAAAAAATGTTTATCACAGTGTAGTCCATGCAGCACCATGTACTTGTCTGTTTGTCTGATGAAGGCTCTGACGGTACATTGTCAATAACGTGTTGCACATTTCCTTGGATGGACATTGCACATTAAAGCCTGACAATCCAAATACTTTAATCTTTTTTTACTTAAATGGGCACTGTCAGATACAAAAACATTTGACATGTTGTTAAGCATACAAAACCAATAGGTTTTGCAATTGTTTCATTAGAAATACTGAAAAAGCCAGTCAAACAACTGCCCCCCTGCCTGCTTGGACACATACTAGTCCTACTGTGTCCATGCGTCATCATCTATGTCATGGACACACTTCCTTGATTGACAGCTGTAAGCACAGGGCTCACAGCTGGAGGAAAAATCCTCCCACTGTCAGCTTGTGTCCTGCTACTGTCAGTGAGGACAAGCTGGGACTTGTAGTTTTGCTAATGCTAGGGGAGATGTGAGCAGACAGCAAACTGAGGGAGGGGGCGGAGACCTGCACAGTGAGGCCACGCCCCTCCCTTTGAGAGGAATTCAGACTAGTGAGCTAAATTAAAAGTGTAATAAAATAAATAAATTAAAAATAAATAAAATAAAAATTTGGTGTACATGGTCAGGATTAGGTACTAAGTGATATATATATATAAAAAAGTTTTTTGTTGGATCTGACGGGTACGCTTTAAGTGACCTTCTGTGATTTTTGGGAGGTCGAGTGCACCCTTATACTGTGAAAACTATTCAGATTAGTCCAAGTGTTGAGTGATTATTTCTAAAAGTGGCATCTCCCCACTATCCTTGCATGCAGGTGCTCTATAGTTTGTTCAGAATCCTCCTCAGTTACCACAAAATCCTTCTGGTATAAAAAAAGTCAGTAAAAGACAGAGGAGGATCAGATTTAGTTGCTCATGCACCCAAAGTACAAAGTTAAACAGTATGATGGGGAAATGCAAAGAATAACATATGACTGGCTCAAATGTTACATAGTATCATAGTTTATAAGGTTGAAAAAAGACAAGAGTCCACCGAGTTCAACCTAAAACCTACTGTTGATCCAGCGAAAGGCAAAAACCTGCCATGAGGCTGATGCCAACTGCCCCATGACAAATTATTTCCCGATCCCAATATGGCAATCACTGGATCAAGGTTCTATCCCCATAAATCAAGTATCCATAACCTCTAATGTTATTACTCTCTAGAAAAACATCCAGGTCCCCCTTGAACTTGTTTATTAAGTCAGATACAGTGGGGCAAAAAAGTATTTAGTCAGCCAACAACTGTACAGGTTCTCCCACTTAAAAAGATGAGAGAGACCTGTAATTTTCATCATAGGGATACCTCAACAATGAAAGACATAATGAGAAAAAAAAATAAGTATTTGGTCAGCAAGTTTTCTGGCTCTCACAGACCTGTAACTTCTTCTTTAAAGGGGTATTCCTCCCCTAGACATTTTATCCCCTATCCAAAGGATAGGGGATAAGATGTCAGATCGCCACGGTGCCGCTGCTGGGGACCCCTGGGATCCCCGCTGCGGCACCGCGCTATCATTACAGCACAGAGCGAGTTTGCTCTGCACGTAATGATGGGCGGTACAGGGGCCGGAGCATCGTTACGTCACGGCTCCGCCCCTCGTGATGTCACGGCCCGCACCTTTCAATACAAGTCTATGGGAGGGGGCGTGGCGGTCGTCACGCCCCCTCCCATAGACTTGCATTAAGGGGACGGGCCGTGATGTCACGAGGGGCGGCGCCATGACGTCACGCGGCTCCGTCCCCTGTATCGCCCGTCATTACGCACAGAGCGAACTTGCTCTGTGCTGTAATGATAGCGCGGTGCCGCAGCGAGGATCCCGGGGGTCCCCAGCAGCGGGACCGCGGCAATCTGACATCTTATCCCCTATCCTTTGGATAGGGGATAAAATGTCTAGGGGCAGAATACCACTTTAACCCCTTAATGTCGCAGGACGTAAATGTACGTCCTGGTGAGGTGGTACTTAACGCACCAGGATGTACATTTACATCCTATACATAACCGCGTCATGCGTGGCAGGTACCGGCTGCTGATAGCAGCCAGGGACCTGCTGGTAATGGCCAACATCCGCGATCACGCGGATGTCCGCCATTAACCCCTCAAATGCCATGATCAATACAGATCACGGCATCTGCAAAAGTGCGGTACTTACCGTGGACAATCCGATCATCTGTAATGGCGGACAGAGGTCCCCTCACCTGCCTCCGTCCGTCTCCTGGCGTCTTCAGCTCTAGTCTGAGATCGAGCAGACCAGAGCGGAAGATAGCTGATAACACTGATCAGTGCTATGCCCTATGCATAGCACTGAACAGTATAAGCAATCAAATAGTCCCCTATGGGGACTATTAAAGTGTAAAAATAAAAGTTAAAAAATTAAAAAATAAAAGTAAAAAATAATTGAAAAATCCCCTCCCCCAATAAAAATTTTCATTGACCATTTTTCCCCATTTTACCCCCCAAAAAGTGTAAAACATTTATTTTAATAAACATTTTTGTTATCGCCGCGTGCATAAATATCCGATCTATTAAAATATAATGTCAATTATCCCATATGGTGAAGTCCAAAATTGGTGCTTTTTTATAACATTTTATTCCTCCAAAAATTGATAAAAAATGTATTAAATAATAATAATATTTTATATATTCAAATGTAGTATCAAAAAAAATTACAGCTCACGGCACAAAAAATTAGCCCTCATACTGCCGCTTATACGCAAAAATGAAAAAGTTATAGGCAAGCAAAATAGAGGGATTTTAAACGCACTAATTTGGTTAAAAAGAGTTTTTATAAGTGGTATAATATTAGAAAAATATGTAATCATGGCTATCATTTTAATCGTACTGACCCACAGAATAAAGAAAACATGTCTATTTTACCGTAAAGTGTACAGCATGAAAATGAAACAATTTGCTAAATTGCGGTTTTCTTATCAATTTCCCCGCACAAATTTTTTTTCTTGCTGTGCCATACATTTTATGGAAAATGAGCAATGTCATTACAAAGGACAACTGTTCACACAAAAAACAAGCCCTCATACTAGTCTGTGGATGAAAATTTAAAAGAGTTATGCTTTTTAGAAGGCAAGGAGGAAAAAAACAAAAACGTAAAAAGAAAAAGGAGGTACTCCAGTGGAAAACTTTTTTTTTTTTTTTTAAATCAACTGGTGCCAGAAAGTTAAACAGATTTGTAAATGAAAATATTTGCCCTTCCAGTACCTTTTAGCAGTTGTATGCTACAAGGGACATTCTATACTTTTTGAATTTCTTTTTTGTCTTGTCCACAGTGCTCTCTGCTGACACCTGATGCCCGTATCAGGAACTATTCAGAGCAGGAGAAAACCCCCATTGCAAACCTATGCTGCTCTGGACAGTTCCTGACACGGACAGGGGTGTCAGCGGAGAGCACTGTGGACAAGAAAAGGAAGAAATTAAAAAAATATAGAATTTTCTCTGTAGCATACAGCTGCTAAAAAGTACTGGAAGGGTAAAAATGTTTTTATAGAAGTGAATTACAAATCTGTTTAACTTTCTGGCACCAGTTGATTAAAAAAAAATTCCACTGGAGTACCCCTTTAAGGCCCAAATTGAGTCCTTAACCCCTTAAGGACTCAGCCAATTTTGGCCTTAACCCCTTAAGGACGCAGGACGTAAATGTACGTCCTGGTGAGGTGGTACTTAACGCACCAGGACGTACATTTACGTCCTGTGCATAACCGCGGGCATCGGAGCGATGCCCGTGTCATGCGCGGCTGATCCCGGCTGCTGATCGCAGCCAGGGACCCGCCGGCAATGGCCGACGCCCGCAATCTCGCGGGCGTCCGCCATTAACCCCTCAGGTGATGATCAATACAGATCGCGGCATCTGTGGCAGTTCGCGATTTAAATGAACGATCGGATCGCCCGCAGCGCTGCTGCGGGGATCCGATCATTCAGAACGCCGGACGGAGGTCCCCTCTCCTTCCTCCGTACGGCTCCCGGCGTCTCCTGCTCTGGTCTGTGATCGAGCAGACCAGAGCAGGAGATGACCGATAATACTGATCTGTTCTATGTCCTATACATAGAACAGATCAGTATTAGCAATCATGGTATTGCTATGAATAGTCCCCTATGGAGACTATTCAAGTTAAAAAAAAAATTTTTAAAAAATGTAAAAGTAAAAAAAAAGTGAAAAATCCCCTCCCCCAATAAAAAAGTTAAACGTCCGTTTTTTCCTATTTTACCCCCAAAAAGCGTAAAAAACATTTTTTATAGACATATTTGGTATCGCCGCGTGGGTAAATGTCCGAACTATTAAAATAAAATGTTAATGATCCCGTACGGTGAACGGTGTGAACGAAAAAAAAAAAAAAGTCCAAAATTCCTACTTTTTTAATACATTTTATTAAAAAAAAAATTATAAAAAATGTATTAAAAGTTTTTTATATGCAAATGTGGTATCAAAAAAAAGTACAGATCATGGCGCAAAAAATGAGCCCTCATACCGCCACTTTTACGGAAAAATAAAAAAGTTAGAGGTCATCAAAATAAAGGGATTATAAACGTACTAATTTGGTTAAAAAGTTTGTGATTTTTTTTAAGCGCAACAATAATATAAAAATATATAATAATGGGTATCATTTTAATCGTATTGACCCTCAGAATAAAGAACACATGTCATTTTTACCATAAATTGTACGGCGTGAAAACAAAACCTTCCAAAATTAGCAAAATTGCGTTTTTCGTTTTAATTTCCCCACAAAAAGTGTTTTTTGGTTGCGCCATACATTTTACGATATAATGAGTGATGTCATTACAAAGGACAACTGGTCGCGCAAAAAACAAGCCCTCATACTAGTCTGTGGATGAAAATATAAAAGAGTTATGATTTTTAGAAGGCGAGGAGGAAAAAATGAAAACGTAAAAATTAAATTGTCTGAGTCCTTAAAGGAGTAGTCCAGTGGTGATTCAGTGGTGAGCAACTTATCCCCTATCCTAAGGATAGGGGATAAGTTGCAGATCGCGGGGGGTCCGACCGCTGGGGCCCCCTGCGATCTCCTGTACGGATCCCCGACAGCCCGCTGGAAGGGGGCGTGTCGACCTCCGCACGAGGCGGCGGCCGACACGCCCCCTCAATACAACTCTATGGCAGAGCCGAAGCGCTGCCTTCGGCAATCTCCGGCTCTGCCATAGAGATGTATTGAGGGGGCGTGTCGGCCGCCGCCTCGTGCGGGGGTCGACACCCGCTATCTCGGCGGAGAGCCGGGGCCCCGTACAGAGAGATCGCAGGGGGCCCCAGCGGTCGGACCCCCCGCGATCTCAAACTTATCCCCTATCCTTAGGATAGGGGATAAGTTTTTCACCACTGGACTACCCCTTTAAGGGTTTTTTTTTTTTCGTTCACGCCGTTCACCGTACGGGATCATTAACATTTTATTTTAATAGTTCGGACATTTACGCACGCGGCGATACCAAATATGTCTATATAAAAAAAAAATTGACGCTTTTTGGGGGTAAAATAGGGGGGAGGGGATTTTTCACTTTTTTTTTACTTTTACATTTTTTTTTTACACTTGAATAGTCCCCATAGGGGACTATTCATAGCAATACCATGATTGCTAATACTGATCTGTTCTATGTATAGGACATAGAACAGATCAGTGTTTTCGGTCATCTTCTGCTCTGGTCTGCTCGATCTCAGACCAGAGCAGGAGACGCCGGGAGCCGGACGGAGGCAGGTGAGGGGACCTCCGTGCGGCATTATGAATGATCGGATCCCCGCAGCAGCGCTGCGGGCGATCCGATCATTCATTCAAATCGCGCACTGCCGCAGATGCCGGGATCTGTATTGATCCCGGCACCTGAGGGGTTAATGGCGGATGCCCGCGAGATCGCGGGCGTCGGCCATTGCCGGCGGGTCCCTGGCTGCGATCAGCAGCCGGGATCAGCCGCGCATGACACGGGCATCGCTCCGATGCCCGCAGTTATGCACAGGACGTAAATGTACGTCCTGGTGCGTTAAGTACCACCTCACCAGGACGTACATTTACGTCCTGCGTCCTTAAGGGGTTAAGAGTTTCCTCTGTCCTCCACTCATTACCTTTATTAATGGCACCTGTTTGAACTTGTTATCTGTATAAAAGACACCTGTCCACAACCAACTCCACTATGGCCAAGACCCAAGAGCTGTCGAAGGACAGCAGAAACAAAATTGTAGACCTGCACCAGGCTGGGAAGATTGAACCTGCAATAGGCAAGCAGCTTGGTGTTAAGAAATCAACTGTGGGAGCAATTATTAGAAAATGGAAGACATTAAAGACCACTGATAATCTCGCTCAATCGGGGCAAGATGCAAGATTTCGACATGATCACAAGAACGGTAAGCAAAAATCCCAGAACCACACGGAGGGAATGACCTAGTGAATGACCTGCAGAGAGCTGGGACCAAAGTAACAAAGGCTTCAAATCATGCAGTGCCACACGTGTCCTCCTGCTTAAACCAGTACATATCTGGGCCCATTTGAAGTTTGCTAAAGAGCATTTGGATGATCCAGAAGATTATTGGGAGAATGTCATATGGTCAGATGAAACCAAAGTAGAAAGTTTTGGTAAAAACTCAACTTGTCCTGTTTGGAGGAGAAAGAATGCTGAGTTGCATCCAAAGAACACCACACCTACTGTGAAGCATGGGGGTGGAAACATTATGCTTTTGGGCTGGTTTTCTGCTAAGGGACAAGGGCGACTGATCTGTGTAAAGGAAAGAGTGAATGGGGCCATGTATCGTCAGATTTTGAGTGATAACCTCCTTCCATCAGCAAGGGCATTGAAGATGAAACGTGGCTGGGTCTTTTAGCATGACAATGATCTCAAACACAATGCCCGGGCAACGAAGGAGTGGCTTCGTAAGAAGCATTTTAACCTCTTAAGGACCCAAGACGTATGGGTACGTCCTGGGTCCCGGTCCTGCGATATAACGCGGGGTCACACGGTGACCCCGCATCATATCGCGGCAAGCCCGGCGTCATAGTGAAGCCGGGACCCGCCTCTAATAGAGCACGGCACTGATCGCGGTGCTGCGCGCTATTAACCCTTTAGCCACGCGCTCAAAGCTGAGCAGCGCGGCTAAAAACGAAAGTAAAAGTGCCTGGCTAGCTCAGGGAGCTGTTCGGGATCACCGCGGTATAATCGCAGCATCCCGAACAGTTGTATCACAGGAGGAGGTCTTCTTACCTTCTCCTGCGCTGTCCAATCGCTGAATGAATGCTTCAAGCCTGAGATCCAGGCTTGAGCATTCAATCGCCGAAAACACTGATTGATCCATTCCTAAGATCAGTTAATGCAATATTATAGCCCCCTATAGGAGCTATAATATTGCATAAGAAAAGTGTAAAAAAAAATCATTAACCCTTTCAATTATCCCTTCCCCTAATAAAAGTTTGAACCACCCGGCATTTCCAAGAATAAAAAAAAACACAGTGTAAATAAACATATGTGGTATCGCCGCGTGCGGAAATGTCCGAATTATAAAAATATACCACTTTTTAAACCGCACGTTCAATGGCGTACGCGCAAAAAAATTCCAAAGTCCAAAATAGAGCATTTTTGATCACTTTTTATACCACAAAAAAGTGAATAAAAAGTGATCAAAAAGTCTGATCAGAACAAAAATGGTACCGCTAAAAACTTCACATCATGGCGCAAAAAATGAGCCCTCATAGCGCCCTGAAAACAGAAAAATAAAAAAGTTATAGTGGTCAGAAGACGACCATTTTAAACGTATAAATTTCCCTGCATGTATTCATGATTTTTTTCTGAAGTAATACAAAATTAAACCTATACAAGTAGGGTATCATTTTAACTGTATGGACCTACAGAATAAAGATAAGGTATAATTTTTGCCGAAAAATGTACTGCATAAAAACGGAAGCCCCTAAAACTTACAAAATAGTGCTTTTTCATCAATTTTGTTGCACATTGATTTTTTTTCTCGCTTCACCGTAGATTTTTCGGTAAAATGACTAATGTCATTACAAAGTAGAATTAGTGACGCAAAAAATAAGCCATCATATAGAATTTTAGGTGAAAATTTTAAAGAGTTATGATTTTTTAAAGTTAAGGAGGAAAAATTGAAAATGAAAAAACGGAAAAAGCCCGGGTCCTTAAGGGGTTAAGGTCCTGGAGTGGCCTAGCCAGTCTCCAGATCTCAACCCCATAGAAAACCTTTGGAGGGAGTTGAAAGTCCATGTTGCCCAGCGACAGCCCCAAAACATCATTGCTTTAGAGGAGATCTGCATGGAGGAATGGGCCAAAATACCAGCAACAGCGTGTGAAAACCTTGTGAAAACTTACAGAAAACGTTTGACCTCTGTCATTGCCAACAAAGGGTATATAACAAAGTATTGAGATTAACTTTAGTTATTGACCAAATACTTATTTTCCACCATAATTTGCAAATAAATTCTTTAAAAATCAATGTGATTTTTTTTTTTTCTCATTATTTCTCTCATAGTTGAGGTATACCTATGATAAAAAGTACAGGCCTCTCTCATATTTTCAAGTGGGAGAACTTGCACAATTGGTGGCTGACTATATTCTTTTTTAGCCAACTGTATCACAATATCATGTCGCAGAGAGTTCCACAGTCTTACTGCTCTTACAGTAAATAATCTCTGTCACCACCAATAATAAGCCACCAAACATAATGAGCCAAACATAAGAGCCAGAAGATCAATTATTGAGGCAAATAAACAAGGCAGCAAATCAAAATGACATGATAATAATGGGGGACTTTAACTATCCTGATATAAACTGGGAGACTGAGACCTGTGAATCTCATAAAGGAAAAACAGGTTTCTGACTATAGCTTAAGACAATTATCTGTTCCAAATGGTGCAGGGCCCTACCAGAGGGGGTGCCCTACTAGGCTTGATATTAACCAACGTACCTGACAGAGTAATTAAAGGGGTATTCCAGGCAAAACCTTTTTTATATATATATCAACTGGCTCTAGAAGTTAAACAGATTTGTAAATTACTTCTATTAAAAATATCTTAATCCTTCCAATAGTTATTAGCTTCTGAAGCTTTCTGTCTAACTGTTCAATGATGATGTCACGTCCCGGGACGTGAGTCATCAGAGAGCAGTTAGACAGAAAACAACAACTCAACTTCAGAAGCTAATAACTATTGGAAGGATTAAGATTTTTTAATAGAAGTAATTTACAAATCTTATAGAAATTTAATATAAATAGGGATATTTATATGGACCAGTCCTCGAAAGTACAAAGTAAAAGGAAGAAAAACTTTCGAGGACTGGTCCATATAAATATCCCTATTTATATTAAATTTCTATAATATTTTTAGGCCTTTTGGGTGAAGGCAACACCTTTAACTTCAAGTACATCTCTATATCCAAAGTGAGCTACACAATGATATTATATTTCCTAATTTACAAATCTGTTTAACTTTCCCGAGCCAGTTGATATATAAAAAAAAGTTTTGGCCTGGAATACCCCTTTAATGTGCAAGTAGATGGACACCTAGGAAATAGTGATCATAATATAATACATTATAACTTGTTCTTCAATAAAGGAATCTCTCGAAGGGCCACAAAAACAATGACATTTTGGAAGACAAAGTTCGAACAACTCAGAGAAGCCCTTAAAGGGGTACTCTGCCCCCAAACATCTTATCCCCTATCCAAAGGATAGGGGATAAGATGTCAGATCGCCACGGTCCCGCTGCTGGGAACCCCCAGGATTGCCGCTGCGGCACCCCGCTATCATTACTGTACAGAGCGAGTTCGCGCTGTGCTTAATGACGGGCGATACAGGGGACTGAGCAGCGTGATGTCATGGCTCCGCCCCTCGTGACATCACGGCCCGCCCCCTTAATACAAGCCTATGGCAGGGGCGTGATGACCGCCACGCCCCCTCCCATAGACTCGTATTGAGGGGGGCGGGCGTTACATCACGAGGGGCTGACCCTTGATATAACGATGCTCCGGCCCCTGTACTGCCCGTCATTACGTGCAGAGCGGACCCGCTCTGTGCAGTAATGACAGCGGGCTGCCACAGCGGCAATCCAGGGGGTCCCCAGCAGCGGGACCGCGGCGATCTGACATCTTATCCCCTATCCTTTGCATAGGGGATAAGATGTCTAGGGGCGGAGTACCCCTTTAACAATATAAAATGGGATAATGTCCTCAAAAAGAACAATACTGACACTAAATGGGAGACTTTTAAAAATATCTTACATTTTCACTGTAAGATGTATATACCTTATGGGAATAAAAGGGTCAGAAATAAAAGAAAACCAATATGGATAAATAAAATGTTAAGGGGGCAATAAATGACAAAAATAAAGCATTTAAATTACTAAAACAGGACAGCAGAGAAGAAGCATTAAAAAGCTATAGAGAAAAATGTAAAATATGTAAAAAAAAACAGATAAAAGCCGCAAAAATAGAGACAGAAAGACTCATTGCCAAAGAGAGTAAAACTAACCCCAAAATGTTCTTTAACTATATAAATAGCAAAAAGGTCAAAAATGAAAGTGTAGGCCCTTTAAAAAATGATGAGGAATAATTATAAAAGGGGATCAGGAAAAAGCAAATATATTAAACAAATTCTTCTCCACTGTATTCACTGTGGAAAATGAAATGCCAGGTGAAATACAGTGTGATAAGGTAAACTCCCCAGTACAGGTCACCTGTCTAACCCAGGAAGAAGTACAGTGCCACCTACAAAAAATCAAAATAGACAAATCACCAGGTCCAGATGGCATTCACCACCGTGTTCTAAAGGAATTAAGTAATGTAATAGACAGACCCCTATTTTTAATATTCAGGGACTCTATAGTGACAGGGACTGTTCCCCAGGACTGGCGCATGGCAAATGTGGTGCCAATATTTAAGAAGGGGTCAAAAGGTGACCCTTGGAATTATAGACCTGTTAGTTTAACCTCGGTTGTATGTAAATTGTTTCAGGGTTTCCTAAGATATGTGATTTTGGAATATCTTGATAAAAATAAATGTATGACCCCGTATCAGCATGGACTTATGAGGGATCGATCCTGTCAAACTAACCTGATCAGCTTTTACGAGGAGGTGAGCTCCAGACTGGACCAGGGGCAATCGCTGGATGTTGTATATCTGGATTTTTCCAAAGCATTTGATACGGTTCCACATAAAAGGATGTTGCATAAAATGAGAAGGTTTGGGCTGGGGGAGAATGTGTGCGAGTGGGTAAGTAACTGGCTCAATGATAGGAAACAGAAGGTGGTTATTAATGGTACTTATTCTGATTGGGTGACTTATTAGTGGGGTACCACAGGGGTCAGTATTGGGTCCTGTCCTATTTAATATATTCATTAATGACCTTGTAGAGGGGTTGAATAGAAAAGTAGCAATCTTTGCAGATGACAATAAACTCTGTAAAGCGGTAAACACATTAGAGGACAGTGAACTGTTACAAATGGATCTGGATAGGTTGGAGGTTTGGGCTGGGAAGTGGCAGATGAGGTTCAACACTGATAAATGTAAGGTAATGGACATGGGGAAGAAAAATCCTCCGGGCTGGGATTATGTATTAAATGGGAGAACACTTGGGACGACTGACATGGAAAAGGACTTAGGAGTCTTAGTTAACAGTAAATTTAGCTGTAGTGACCAGTGTCGGGCTGCTGCTGCCAATTCTAATAAAATCATGGGGTGCATCAATAGGGGCATAGATGCCCACGACAAGGAAATAATTCTACCACTGTGCTATCACTAGTCAGACCACACATAGAATACTGTGTACAGTACTGGGCACCAGTGTACAAAAAAGATATAGTGGAGCTGGACAGGGTTCAAAGACGGGCAACCAGAGTAATTGAAGAAAGGTAGTCCAGCAGTCCCTTAAAAACGTAGGTCCTTTATTGCAATTATCTTTGAAAATACAGAGCACACACCATGCACCTTCACCTGGTCAGCAAACTACTCCTATGGACGCCTTTCGAACGCATGCGCGTTCTTGATCACCACATCACCTGTGTGTTCCTCACCTCTTAAATGCTAAGTTCAAGAGGGAGGAGCACTTACTTCAAGAAGACTTGTATAAACACCCTTCGTGTACCTTAAAACTTCTTACAAGAACAGGTTATATTTAAAACTTACTATTGCATGAAAAAAGTCTTTATTGTCTGTTTCCGCTCAGTATGTTTGTGAATCAAACTGTTGGGTTGCACATATTCTACACCGACAGCGGAATCAGCAATAAACGCATAATGTGTACTGGTTCTGAGAAATCATTGTGATTACATTCTTGAAAGTTCCACATTAGATGTTAAAGAGATGAATGATCAAGACAGTGTTGTAGACACATTAACCACTGGAACACAACATGGCAACTCAAAGTAAGTCAAAAAGAAAATATTTTCAGTAATGTAACATTAATTCCTTCCGTATGTTCAAACCGTGCGGTATTCTGGTGCGCAGAGTGTACTGCCAGAAGGCTTCACGGTTGAACAATGTTCTTTGTATGTCACCACCTCTTTTAGGCTTCTTCACTTTCTCAATGCCATATGCTACAAAAATTTTTATGTTTCCATTATGAGCCTGTGCAAAATGTATGGATGCACCCGATTTATTTCTATTACTTTCTACTTTGACCTCGTCATATAAATGCTCGCGGATCCTAATCTTTAATGGACATGAAGTGCATCCCACATATTTTAGGCTACAAGCAGTACATTCAATTGCATATACGACATTTGTCGCATTGCAATTGATGCAATTAATGTCATATCTATGGCTTTCTGTGCTATCAGCAAAATCTTTGCACACCTTGGCAACATCACATAATTTGCAACGATTTGCTCCACACTTAAAAAAACCTTTGTTACTTAGCCACATATTCACACATTGAGTTTCTGAGATAACTAGTCTGGGGGATAAATTATCTTTTAGAGTACTAGCCTTTTTTGGGACCACTGCCACTCCAGAGTAATACAGGGAATGGGAGGACTACAGTACCCAGAAAGATTATCAGAATTAGGGTTATTTAGTTTAGAAAAAAGAAGGCTTAGGGGAGACCTTATAACTATGTATAAATATATCAGGGGACCTTACAGAGATCTCTCCCATGATCTATTTATACCCAGGACTGTATCTATAACAAGGGGGCATCCTCTACATCTAGAGGAAAGAAGGTTTCTACAACAGCACAGGCGGGGATTCTTTACTGTAAGAGCAGTGAGACTGTGGAATTCTCTCCCAGAGGAGGTGGTCATGGTGAACTCTGTAATAGAGTTCAAAAAGGGGCTGGATGCATTTTTGGAGAGTAATAACATTGCTGGTTATATATACTAGATTTATAGGGACAGAAGAGTGATCCAGGGATTTATTCTGACTGCCATATTTGGAGTCGGGAAGGAATTTTTACCTCTAGTATGAGGATTTTTTGCCTTCCTCTGGATCAACTCAACTCAATAGGGACTTATTAGGGTTATAGGTTGAACTTGATGGACTCTGGTCTTTTTTCAACCTTATGAACTATGTTACTATGATGGTGAAACCTTCTTTCTCCTAGACATAGAGGATGCCCCCTTGTCATGGTTACCGGCCTAAGTATAAAAAGATCACTAAAAAGATCTCTATACTGTCCATTCATATATTTGTACATTGTGATCAGATCACCCCTAAGACATCTTTTCTCTAAACTAAATAACCCCAAGCTTGATAACCTGTCTTGGTCCTGTAATCCTCCAATACCATTAATAATCTTTGTCGCCCTCCTTTGCGCCCTCTCCAGTCTAGCCATGTCCTTTTTATATATAGGTGGCCAGAATTGTACACAATACTCCATATGAGGTCAGACTAATGATTTATGCAGAGGCAAAACAATGTCCTTGTCACAAGCCTCTATGCCTCTCTTGATATATCTCATGACTTTGTTAGCATTGGCCGCTGCCTGGCACTGATCACTAAAGTTGAGTTTACTTTCCACCAGTAGCCCCAAGTCTTTTTCGGTAGACATTTTACCTAATGTATTATTATTTAGCACACAATTGTACTTTTTATTTTTTTTTGGCCCAAGTGCATAACACCTTACATTTATCAACATTAAACTTAATTTGCCATGTCTGTGCCCATGCATCCAGCTTCCCCAGATCCCTCTGTAATATTATGTTATCATCCCCTGTTGGTGATCACCCTACCCAGTTTGGTGTCCTCTGCAAATATAAAAATTATACATTGTAATCCCTCTACAAGGTCTTTAATAAACATATTAAAATGAAGTTGACCCAGAACCCCACTAGTAACTGTCACCCAACCAGAGTAAGTTCCATTGAACCTCACCCTCTGCTTCCTGTCACTGAGCCAGTTGATTACCCATTTACATATATGCTCCCCTAGTCAAAGCATCCTCATTTTTTTTGTACTAACCTTATATCACACCAATACATTCTGGAGCAAATTATATTAGAAAAGTCCCTTAATTAAATATTGTACATACTTTTTAGTTATTGTCCAACAATTCATCAGATCCCACTGATGGTGTATCAAAGGTATTGTAACAAACAATATATGAAAACAATGACTGAAATGAACCATACCTGAAAGACAGATACATACTGATGTCTTTCCACAGATATCTGAAAATACTACTTAAAAAAAGCAATATGCATTAACTGGCTTTTTAACCAAAAACATGCTTGCCTTACATTAGTTGAGTCTTTATTTCTCTGGGAGGACAAGTTTCAGCTGGACAGCTTGGACAGCTTATTAAAGGGGTTGGCAGACTTCTTCAAAAATTTAGCCAGTACTTAAGATTGTTCTAAAATAAAAAAAAGATAACCTATTCTCACCACTGTATACCCACGCCATGTCTGTTGACAATTACTGGTCTAAGTGGCCTTGTGCCCTGCACTGTTGAGTCCAGGCTGCAGAGTAGACATTAGTATGCGGGCATGTTATCACTGCAGCAATATAAACAAAACTGGAGTGTTGGTGCTCGACAAGGATAAAACTGGTGAGTATAGTTTCTTCTTAATTTTAATACAATCCCAAGCACTGGGCAAATTTAAGTTTAAATGTTAAAGTTTAAACAAGTCAGACATCCACTTTAAACAGGTTACAAGTCCTCATCAATTCCTCAGTTCTAAGTAGAGATGAGCAAACTTACAGTGATTCGATTTGTCACAAACTTCTCGGCTCGGCGGTTGCTGACTTTAGCTTACATAAATTAGTTCAGCTTTTGGGTGCTCCGGTGTGTTGGAAAAGGTGGATACAGGCCTAGGAGAGAGTCTCCAGCCCACCGGAGCACCTGAAAGCTGAACTAATTTATACAGGCTAATGTCAGCAACCGCAGAGCTGGGAAGTTTGTGACGAATCAGATCACTGTAACTTCGCTCATCTCTAGTTCTAAGCACATAGTAGTTCAGTGAGACAAATGTACGTCAGCTTATGAGCACTGTTGCTTTACAAACTATAATGGTTTTATTAACTGTCCTTGTGTTTTCTACATAGAAATTCTAAGCTTTAGTTCTTTAGAAAGTCTTAATGGCCATCAAGACTTCAGCATTTACCTTTTATCGAGCCTCAGAAACAAACGCCTACATCAAATGTAACAAAATAAATATGTTTACCAAGCTTTTCGTATCAATCACAGGCATCTTTTTTTTTTCTCCTGCATTAAAAGTCTCTAGCGGTCAATAGGCCTATGCATTGCTATTATGACTATGCGCCAGACAACTGAACAGTGTACAGCATTCTCTCCTTAAATCCATAGAATAATGCCCTATACATCCCATGGATGAATCAGAATGTCCTATGACCGCTAAGCTGAGCCCCTAGCAACCAATCAGAACCTCTGAAAGCAAACATAGCTGCAAAGACAAGCAGTTAAGCCCTTTTTATTTGGCCAAATTTCTGAAGACGTGACCTGGGATGGGAATGAAAGAAAAATGCCAGTGGCCTGTGTTTTGTGTACATTTTTGGCAACTGTTCTCCACACAGCGTTTTCAAGCCAAGCTGCATCTCAGCTCCCTCCATGAATTCCACTGCTACAAGAATCCTTCCTTTTGCTGCCAATCCCACATTGTCCTAGCAAATTCCCATCTTCAAACACTTGCAGAAGGAAGAAGAAAAAAAAAATTATCGAGCTAAGAAAATATGGCACAAAACGTTTTTAAAGGACCACCTGTTGTCTATTATTTTTGCATAGCACTTACTCATAAATCATAACACAAGGTAATTAATCAAGCTGTCAAGTAGAGGGTCAGAGGTTATGTCACTGTGTCAGGAGGTTAGGCCCGGGCTGATGGAGGTCAGGGTCACACTGCATTCCTCATTATCAAGTTGGGATGAGAGACCGGCTCAAGCAAACAAAAGTGAAAGCAGATGGACAAGTGAGTGGATTGAAAGAAGAAGGGGGGGAAAATGAATACGAAAAATTTTGCAGACAAAAAGCAAAGTGAAGAACGTGTCAGCTGCCTTCAAAGAAAGGGGTGAATAGAAGGGGAATACATTGACATGGGCTCAAAAGACATCACATACGACAGGGAAAATATGGTTCTTGCTATGCAAATAACAAGAGACAGGAAAATTTGCTAGTCTGATTTGCAAGGGGGGTAAAGTAATACAAGAAATTGCTGTCATTTACTCAGTTTTCAGGCAGAATGAAGCACTTTTATAGAAAACAGCTAAATACGGCCTCCTTTAACTTAACACTATTTGATTATATTTGTGTGATGAATAGGCTTTCCAACAATCTAGAGTAATTTGCTTGACAGTAAAACCCTATAGTTTTAAAGAGGCAATGTCTTTTTATTGGTAAATCAATCATGGAACAATCATGTGTATTTTAGATTTCACATATTCTGATGTAGCAGAGGGAGGTTTCTAAGATACGGTAAAGAAGAGTTTGTCGTTTGGCACAGCTCACATTGTGTTAACCAAGGCTTTACACAAGACTACGGGCAAACCAAGTACATTACAGCAAGTTCAGCTTGAAGTTCAAATTCACATCTGCTACATCAGTACATAAATCATTTTAATACCATGTTTGCACTAAGCATATCCCAGCTATCTATGTAAGGTAGACAGGACTCTGTCTGATCAGAGCAGGTGATCAGATATTCTGAATTATTAGCAGGACATAAAAAAAGTATATGTTTTCTCAGCCCAAATGCCACATCCTACAATTGCTTTTGGCTTTACCAAATTCTTGTGGTTCTGGTCCCACAAACTTTTGTAGTTTGATGGAAACTACAGGAATTTTCATTAGATTTCATGATTTCTAACAATGGATTAAAAAAATTAATCGTACATTTCTTACTTGTTATTTATTTTTTAAATAAATCTTTATATTTTTTATATTATTTTAATTTTACATATATAAAATATGTTGAAAAGAAAACGAGTGCACTCCCTGATACTAGTTATTAATTAGCAAATTATGACGTACAGGAGATTTATTAAAAATGTGTATGAATACTGCCCCACATTGCACAAGAAAAAAAAAAAAAAGTAGTAGTAGTGTTTTGGACACTTTTTTAGGGCAACCGCCACTTAAAAAAAAAACTAGAAGAAGGGGCACAGCTAACTGGTCATAAAATGGAACATGTTTTTAAGTCAATTTGAGCCAAGTCTTTGGCTGAAAATCTCAGTGTAAAGGTATAGTGTAAGAAAAATAAAAGTATCAATATAGACAAGTGGTGACCACTTTTTCTACCATGTTCCTTTGATATTATATGCTTCATTTTCACGGACTCATAAATGAATGAGTCTTATAAAAACATCAATGATTGATCGCTCCATAAAAAGTATTAATAGCACAAAAATACATAAATAGTCTCAATAAAACACTTGTGCATATGTATTTGGTTGCCCTATGATTTCCATATGCCTACTAAGCCAGAACACTCAGTCACAGCAGCTGTGAAAAACCTGTCCACTCATATTACATGGTTGGCCAGCATGTAATACCACATTTTTCCTCTAGTGGCCTCTGCAAGAGAAATGTATTGCTAACTTCCCATAGTCATAACAGCCGATCACCAGGGATTTTTACAGCTGAACCTGCAGCGATCAGCAGATCCCCAGTTCGGCTTCAATATAAAACTGGGTTGTCCCCAAAAGAAGTCTTAAGAAATAAAATGTTTTCACCCATTGGTTAAACAGAATTAAGTGCATTAAGGTTAAACCTGAATTAGCTTCCTCAACAGGTTAGCAAACTTATTGAGACTGCACCAGCTCTGGTTCTTTACATTTTGCCTCATTAAATCACAGACCGATAAACATGGTTGGAGGAAATTCACAACAATGACTAAATATTAAAAGAATTTCAAAATGCTGTACTAATTTGTGTTTTATGCATGCAGGCATAAGAGGCAGAAAACACTGTTAATTTCCCTTAGGATGAAAAACATTATAAATATTAGATCAATATATTGGTCGGAATTAGATGCAGAACACTGAGCAAAATTAGCTGTCACCCCTTCTTCAAAATCTTTGTTAATCTCATTTTGAATGTTTGCAGCTTTATCAACACATGCATCAATGTCAGCTCCTTGGTTACTGAACCGCTGTACTTGGAAGGAGATATAATTAAAATGTTTTGGCACAGAAAAGGTGAAATTGTATCTTCCTCTATTCCCAAAGGAATCTGTAAAACATGTTAGATATAATGACAAACACACAACCTTATCTAGAGCTTTGACACTTCAGGTCAACCAAGTGCTATTTATTTGAAAACATTCACTTTGCACTTGCCCAATGCTGTCAACTGCAGTGTTAACAACTTTTAATGGGTATTTTAGCATCCAGCTTTAAAAAATATGATGTTTTCAGCCAGGGTAATGAATTCTCTCCTTAGAAAGCTTTCCTGATATTAAACATTAAGTTATACTTTATCAATAGATTCTGATCCTGACTGTATTAGGTTGAATCACAACTGTTACTTTAAACATTATATACATGAATGTCTTTGTCAAGAGCCCCTATAAGAGGTTAAATCATGCTAAGTGCTAAGATTAAATCATAAGTGCTAAATTTTAGAAGCCTTCAAGACATGACCTACTGGGACTATTCACGGACTGAAGCGAAGCAACCTACTGAAAATGATTCAAGTGGTATGTATCCACTATGTTTCCAAAAGTAATGTCTTGTTTTCTCAAATTTTTTTGACCAGTGAAAAAAATAACTGATTCTGGTCCCCCTTTTTTTTGGTGGCATAAAATGAACAAACCAGTCAGAACTCCACTGCCACCATTCTGATGGTGCTTGGTTCTTCCCCGCTCAGCTGGGTCACTGTTCTTAATGGTAACCCGCTTCAGGCCATCATAGCCTCAGTGGAAATTACCTTTGTGTTGAGGTGAAAGCAGGTAGCACTTAAATGGGGGAACAGAGAATGTTTGTTTCCAGAATGTTTGTTCTTGTGTATTAATATGTCCCGATGAAAGATTTGGAGATATTACCTTCAGCAGTCATACTAAAGATTCTCAGAAAAGTAAAATTTAGATCCCATCCTCTACCACACTGCATGTTTAATCTTAAAGTGTCCCTGCCATTTCCTAAAACTTTTGACACACCCCAGACAAAGCTATAGTAGTAAGTGTATCATTGGGATAAATGTAAGTGGCATTCAGCAGTCTACATTTATCAAAAATACAGAAAAGGCGTAACAAACGAATTAGTAAAAAAAACGAGGAAGATAGCTTACAATATTTCAGTGCTCTGTCATGATGCAACCTCATACTGCTGTATGCTAGGTTAGGTTTTTTCGATAGTAAAGGGAATAAAGTATACATAACCCCCGATAAGATGAGCAGGTTTAAAAAAAGGTATTTTAGTAAATATATTGGCAATGTAAATGAACATGTTAAGGATACAGGGCATAGGTAGCTGCGACAGCTTCATAGCAGAGAGTATCGCTACTATCAGTAGTCGCACACTCAAAGCTATTCACAGGCAGTGGCGATGCTGTTATTAGCACTTTAGATGCACTGGGGTGAAGGAGAGTCCCTTTACCTGCCACCAATCGCCAAAATTACTGATGCAGGCTGGCTTAACCAGGCTGTATCAGTGGAGTACCAATCACACGGTACAATGCTATACAATAGGCATAGCATTGTACCATGTATGCAAGCTAGTGATTGCACATAAAAGTCCCCTAAGGGAGCTTAAAAAAATGAAAAAAATATGTGAAAATAAAAAATTTTATCAGCCATTTTCTATTTTACCCACTCACCAAAAAATAATAAACATACTTGATATTACCATGTGCATAATTGTCTGAGCTATTAAAATAGAATTTTTATGATCTTGCACAGTAAATGGTGTAAACATAAAAAAGTACCAAACGCCAAAATAGATTTTGTTAAAGAGTGAAACTATATAAATTGGGTATTGTTCTTTTCTTTTCTGTCTGACAAAGTGTTCTCTTCTGACACCTCTGTCTGTATCAGGAACTGTCCAGAGCAGGATAGGTTTGCTATGGGGATTTGCTCCTGCTCTGGACAGAGTTGTCAGCAGAGAGCACTGTGGTCAGACAGAAAAGAAATTCAAAAAGAAAATAACTTCCTCTGGAACATACAGCAGCTGATAAGTACTGGAAGGATTAAGATTTTTTTTTAAATAGAAGTAATTACAAATCTGCTTAACCTTCTGGCACCAGTTGGTATTAAAAAAATAGTTTTCCACCTTTAACCCCTTAAGGACCAAGCCCATTTTCACCTTAAGGACCAGGCAAATTTTATTTTTGTTATTTTCGTTTTTCCTCCTCGTCTTCTAAAATCCAAAACTCCTTTATATTTTCATCTACAGACCCATATAAGGGCTTTTTTTTTTTGCGTGACCAATTGTACTCTGTAATGAAACCTCTCATTTTACCATAAAGTATACGGCGAACCCATTAAAATTTAAATGAAAACCACAATTTTGCACATTTTGCAGGGTTTTGTTTTCACACTATGCACTTTATGGTAAAAATGTGTTCTTTATTCTGTGGGTTAATACGATTAAAATGATACCCATGGCTAGATACTTTTATATTTTTGTACCGCTTATAAAAAATCTAAAACTTTTTGTACAAAATCAGTAATCTAAAATCGCCCTATTTTGACCACCTATAACTTTTTCATTTTTCCATATATAGGGCGGTATGAGGGCTCATTTTTTGCGCCGTCATCTGTACTTTTTATCGATCCCACATTTGCATATATAAAACTTTTAGATCATTTTTGAATAATTTTTTTAAATAAAATGTGACAAAAAAGCAGCATTTTTGGACTTTTTACATTTTTTACGTATACGCCATTCACCGCACGGGATAATTAACATTATATTTTGATAGCATATTTTTGGGGGGCATTCAGGTAACTGTAAATAGAGGTCATGTCTGTGAAAGAGGAAAGTTATCAAAGGAACTGTGGTCATTCACATTGGTAATACCACCCAGGCAGACCCTGGCAGGCTAATCAAAAGTGGTCAAGAAAATGACAAAAAAAATAATTATATTAAAGCTTTGATGACATCATCTGGAGAGCATTCAGATTAAGTTAGTTTTAGATGCTCTGAAAACCACTTTAAAGCCCAGGATTGTAATTTCTTTTTGTATTTGTTTAATCTATTAAAAAACATTCAAAATCCTAACCCCTAATCATTGGTAGTATTAAAAGACATTTAAAATATAAGTAAAAATTGACTCTCAAAAGATGCTTAGACCCTTTCTAATTATCTATGTTACAAGTATTCACACAACACCACTGTAGGCCCTATCTAATAAACTGATTAAAGGGGTATTCCAGTAGTGCTGGGCGGTATGACCAAAAATGTATATCACAGTATTTTTCTAAATTATGGCAGTTTCACAGTATTTAATGGTATTTCGGGGGGGTCCTCAGTATAGTGTCAGGTGGTTGGGGGTCCTCACCATCGTACCAAGGGTCTCGATCAGGCCGCCCGGTAACTCTCCTCTATGTCTCCACAGTTCTGCTCGAGTCTCCCACGCCTGCCCGGAAGTCACGAGCCCGCCGGGAGTTGTAGTCCCCTTCCAGCTCCTCAGTCAGTTCAGTGCGGCTTGGACTACACTTCCCAGAGACACTGTGTGGCCAGACGTTTTTCTACGCCATCATGCATTGGAGTTGGATGCTATGGAAATGGTATTGCGATATGTGACATATTCATATTGTAAAGGAAAAACACACCGGTATTCGTTATGAACCGGTATACCGCCCAGCACTATATTCCAGCCATGGACATATTATCCCCTATCCTTATCACCTATACTTTGGATGTCTGATCGCATGGGCCCCCTGCTGGGCCCCAAGCCCCGCAATCTCCGGAGGGCCCCTGCCATCAGTCATCTTATCCCCTATCCTTTTGATGAGGGATAAGAAGTCTATGGCAGGAATACCCCTTTAACATTCATAAAATATTAACAGGATAAATGGGGGAATATAATTGGAGGCTAAAGCTCATCTGTATAATATCTTTGTGAAATTCAGAACATCTCCTAAAATATGCAATAGCAGGAGGGATGTATAAAAGAAGAAACCTCTTATGAAACACAAATAGTGTAGGTACTTAGAGTAAAAAACTTTTTAACATATGTAAAGAATCCCATAGAAGTCTACATTTTGGCTTAAATGCCACTCAGGAGTTTAAAAGAAATCAATTAAAGGTTTGTAAAACAGTTCCAAACATCTAAAACTGAAATTTCAATGGCCTTACAATAGGAACTATTTATCTGTTCACAAAAGGAAACTTTTTACACTTTAGAAACTTACATTTACACATCAGCAAAAATTTCAAAAAAACGAAAGTAAAAAGGATCTGCGGTTGGAAATTCCGAGTCCTATTGCTGGCAATGAGATTCCGCTACACAGTGCACACTGTTTAGTCTTAGAGGAGGACTTTCCGCCCAGAAAATCCATTCGAAAAACTCTGCCAGAACATGAAACTTGTTTAATGTTTTGATGGATTTTTGCTCTAGGGATATTAGCGTCTAAGAGAACGGTAATGTCTGCGCGATCTTAATGCCGACTGATTAAGCCGCACTCGAAATCTCCAGACAGATTTTGTCCGGACGGAATTTCCGAGGTGTGAACTAAGCTTAAATAATTTTGTGGAGGACTCAGCAAGTCCTGGAGATTACACCTACTGCCTACTGATTTTAATGGGAACTATGTAATGCTTAATTTCAGCTGTTGGGGCACTGTGGGGAAACTGAACAGTTGCTGCTTGAACTAACAAATCAAAATCTCAAATAGCTAAAAATATCTTCCTTTATTACAAATAGCATATTACAGAATACAGTATATATAAATCCCCATAAAAACAGTGATTCACAATCAATACACAAGGTGCGATATTTGTAGGGACAATCCCCAATATTACACCCTAACCCGACGCGTTTCCCCGTAACTGGGTAATTTACAGTAGCATACGGTTCATCAGGGGTAAAAAGATGGTGGTGGTCGCTTTAGAGCAAAAAATTGTATGTGAGCAGCATATAAAACATATAAGCAACAAATAAAGCAAGTACATAGAAACACATTACTAGACTCTGAGATAATCAAATGGTCTGTTCGGGTTTTGGAGCTACAGATTGCAGTGATGCATCCTCAGACCTTCATTATTGTCTCAATATAGTCACAGTAGTCAAAATATGTTTCTTTCTATAGCTGACCTCAAAGATATATAGAGTGTACTCAACACATATCCTCCAGGGATGCCACTACAGTCGTGTAGACACATAAAGATACAGCCATCCAACTAGAGAGCGGAGCTATAGATCAGAACTGTCATTGATAAAGATTAAGCTATATATGGTATCAACCAGCCACACTCAGGTACCACATCCCTCGGCATCAGGAGCGGTGGTCATGTTCTTAAGTGGTCGCTGTAGTAAGCTTAGGTGACGGTCAGCAGCGGGAATAGGTATGGGGGATTTTGCTATCTGAGTGTGGCTGGTTGATACTAGGGGTGTGAATCGCCAAGAATTTGGCGATTCGATTCGAATCGCGATACCAGTGTGGCGATTCGATATATCCCGATATATCGCGATACCGTCTAGGTGACGATACATCGCGATATATCGCCCACCTGGGAGCATTCATAGATCCCAATAGACGCCGCTGTCAGCTTTGACAGCGGCGATCTAGTACTCCGGTGCTCACTTTTCTCATGTTATCCCGTCCGGGCTGCAAAATAAAATAAAACGCACTTTATCTTACCTGCCAACGAGCCCCCGGAGCTCCGGTACAGTCCGGTACAGGTGTTCGGTCCCCGGGCTGTATTCTTCTTACTTCCTGTTAGTCCGGCACGTCACATGGAGCTTCAGCCTATCACCAGCGGAGGCGGGACATCGCTGCGGCCAGTGATAGGCTGAAGCTCCATGTGACGTGCCGGACTAACAGGAAGTAAGAAGAATACAGCCCGGGGACCGAACACCTGTACCGGAGCTCCGGGGGCTCGTTGGCAGGTAAGATAAAGTGCGTTTTATTAAAAATTCCACATCCCTAAATGAATCGATTCAAAAATATTTTGAATCGATTCTGTATCGGCAAATGAAAAATCGCGATTATCGCGAGAATCGATTTTTTCTTACATCCCTAGTTGATACCATATATCGCTTAATCTTTATCAATGACAGTTCTGATCTATAGCTCCGCTCTCTAGTTGGATGGCTGTATCTTTATGTGTCTACACGACTGTAGTGGCATCCCTGGAGGATATGTGTTGAGTACACTCTATATATCTTTGAGGTCAGCTATAGAAAGAAACATATTTTGACTACTATGACTATATTGAGACAATAATAAAGGTCTGAGGATGCATCACTGCAATCTGTAGCTCCAAAACCCGAACAGACCATTTGATTATCTCAGAGTCTAGTAATGTGTTTCTATGTACTTGCTTTATTTGTTGCTTATATGTTTTATAAGCTGCTCACATACAATTTTTTGCTCTAAAGCGACCACAACCATCTTTTTATCCCTGATGAACCGCATGCTACTGTAAATTACCCAGTTACGGGGAAACGCGTTGGATTAGGATGTAATATTGGGGATTGTCCCTACAAATATCGCACCTTGTGTATTGATTGTGAGTCACTGTTTTTATGGGGATTTATATATACTGTATTCTGTAATATGCTATTTGTAATAAAGGAAGATATTTTTAGCTATTTGAGATTTTGATTTGTTAGTTTGAGGTAGCTATAATTTATCTATATATCAGTGATTTACAGTTGCTGCTTGGTTGTCTTGTAAATTACAGCTGATCATTTGGACTCCCAAAAGAAGGAGACACCCAGTTATCAGCTTATTTTAGGGGCCAATTCTAATCGAAGGAAAATGTCCAAAGTAGACATCTCCCTTAAAAAGGGTTAAATCATAAAAGCAACTTTACTTTAATTGGTAATCTAATGAATCCCTACTCAGCTAGGCAAATGCTGGATTTTTAAAAGGGGGATGTTTCAAGTTTAGTAAAAATGCCACATCATCCCTTTATTTACCTGAACAGCTTTACATTGCTAAAGTTTAGTTTACACACAGTATTTTTTTTATTTGAGTTTTTCTTGCCAGAATCAGGAGTGGGTCCAAAACATAAAATAAAGGTGAAAACCTTTTCATTATAGTTTTTTCAGTATTGGTTCTACTCCTGAAGAACAGCCTTATCGGGATCCAAATCCACTCTGACATTAGGAGCCCACTATACAGGAATTAATTAAAGGGGAACTCCAGTGGAAACCAGAAGAAAACAAATGTTTTCAGATCAACTGGTGAGAGAAAGTTAAAAAGATTTGTAAATCACTTCTATTAAAAAATCTTATTCCTTCCAGTGCTTATCTGCTGCTGTATACTACAGACAAATTTGTGAATTTATTTTTCTGTCGGACCACAATGCTCTCTGCTGACACCTCTGTCCGTGTCAGGAACTGTGCAGATGAGAAGCAAATCCCTATAGAAAACCTCTCCTGCTCTGGACAGTTCCTGAAACGGACAGAGGTGTCAGCAGAGAGCACTGTGGTCAGGCTGGAAAGAACTTCACACATTTCTCTGTAGTATCTCTGTAGCATACAGCAGCTGATAAGTACTAGAAGGGTTAAGATTTTTGAATAGAAGTGATTTACAAATCTGTTTAACATTCTTGCACCAGTTGATTTGAAAAAAATAATAGTAATAAATTCCACCGGAGTTCCCCTTTAACTCAATTGGAATTCCCCAAGTAAAAAAAAAAAGAAAAAAGAAAAATTTCATTTAACATAATGTTTTCTCCTGAGCTACAAGAGGAATTTTGAGGTGCTCGGAAGCCACGTCCCCCTAATTTTGCCTATGCAAACTTGACTTTGATCAACAGTATCTATAAACATGGACTCCTCAAAGTCTTACTATTTACCGCTTTACTAGTTTTAGTTTTTTTTAGCCCAAATAAACATGGACAGCTTTGTTGCAGTAATCATAATTAATCAATAGTTATTAGTAATTATTATAATTCATGTTTAAAACTAAATCAGTGAGGAACTTTGTTATCGATTTCTATAGTTTTTATTTTTGCATGAACCAGACATAAACTTGTGTATACTTGGCCATAAAAATCTATAGTTTCATCTAAACTTTTATTGAGAAGAGAAATTTTTATTTGAATGGACTCTGCTATATAAGTAAAATGACATCTGGAATGGTCAGTAAAATGGTTGAACAATATTACAGATCTCTGCATCAGGGATGGACAAAATGCTGGACAATTTAGGAGCTAGTCTGATCACTGCAGAATCTAATTTGACTTTTTTGTGGCAAGTAATAAGGATTTTCATAGACATCAATAGAAAAGAAAGGTTAGGGCCAGCAGCACATTTCTAGGTTCACTGGTTACCAAGTTTCTAGGATTAGTCCAACCCCGTTCTATATATACGCAAGAGTATGGTGTATCCAAGATGATTACAAAACTACATAGGATCATCTCTTTTAAAGCATTCTGTTTTCAGATTGGACAATTTCTCCTCACTTGAAAGATAGCTCCTGAAATCCCCTTGTGACTAGTTATTCATACTGGATGGAGCTGAAAATAAAGAAAATGTTATAGAGGAAATGTATTTCGTAGCATAATTCAATGGAATGAGTGACCATGTGATACAAAGTCATGCTGACACTTGGAGAGTGGCAGACTCTCTTTGCTATTGCTGTACGATGAGCTAAAAGAGGGCAGTATTTAGTAGTACGGTATTTGCATATACGGACCCGAGTTAAGCAAAGCTAAAAGTTGCTAAAGGAGCACCAAAAAATTATAAACTTGAAGGGGTTAATATTTATGCATTAAAATATTTTGTGGGTAAGGGGTTAATATTTATGCATTAAATTATTTTGTGGGTAAGAATTGTAAGATACCCATCTTCAATTTGGCTTTTTTTTTTAAACCTAAGAACAAAAAACTACTAATGCCTAGCTACACTGAGATTAAATAATAAAACAAAAATATAAAAAGAATTCCTAAAAAGTAGATACTTGGAAAGAAAACAACAAAATGTATATATAGTTTTTGTTTTTGGTTTGTTTGTTTGTTTTAAACACTTTGCATTTGAACTCTTGCACTACCCTTTCTCTCACATTCTAAGTGATCTTAGCCCTCTCTTCTATAATCAGGATTTCATGCTGCTTATTTTATTAAGATTACCCTTACCAAAGCAACTAATGACCTCCTTGTGGTTAAATCCCAAGGTCACTATTTCTGCTTAATCCTTCTCAACCTCACAACTGCTTTTGATACTGATCCTTATTCTTCAAGCTCTTGACACTATTGACAGGGCTCTACTTAGGTTCTCCTCCTACCATTTCCACTCATCCTTAGGCCAATCTTCAGTCTTCAGTCTTCATTCTTTGGAATACTCCACTTAGTTCTGGTTAGTACTTGGTTATAGGAAGACTTACTTAACCTAATCTATTAAATAAAATCTAAATCACACATATAGTCTGTGTCTATAGCCAAAGGTAATAATAAAAAAGGTAGTTTTGTGTATATATGTTTATACACTGAAACAGCTAGTGGCTGTAATTTTTTTCACAAAACAAATTCAGACCAGGAACTTTTACTGTAAGCTACTGATTTTCCCCCTAAACAAATAATGGTTGTTACGGAATCTTACATGGTTACACCCCTCACATTTTTGTAAATACTATATTATATATTTTCATGTAATAACACTGATGAAATGACACTATGCTACAATATTAAGAAGTTGACGCACAGTATAACAATAACGTTCAGTTTCGCTGAATAGATTAATACACAGCCATTAACCCCTTAAGGACTCAGCCCATTTTGGCCTTAAGGACTCAGACAATTTAATTTTTACGTTTTCATTTTTTCCTCCTCGCCTTCTAAAAATCATAACTCTTTTATATTTTCATCCACAGACTAGTATGAGGGCTTATTTTTTGCGTGACCAGTTGTCCTTTGTAATGACATCACTCATTATATCATAAAATGTATGGTGCAACCAAAAAACACTATTTTTGTGGGGAAATTAAAACGAAAAACGCAATTTTGCTAATTTTGGAAGGTTTTGTTTTCACGCCGTACAATTTCTGGTAAAAATGACATGTGTTCTTTATTCTGAGGGTCAATACGATTAAAATGATACCCATTATTATATACTTTTATATTATTGTTGCGCTTAAAAAAAATCACAAACTTTTTAACCAAATTAGTACGTTTATAATCCCTTTATTTTGATGACCTATAACTTTTTTATTTTTCAGTATAAGCGGCGGTATGGGGGCTCATTTTATGCGCCATGATCTGTACTTTTTTTTGATACCACATTTGTATATAAAAAACTTTTAATACATTTTTTATAATTTTTTTTTTAATAAAATGTATTAAAAAAGTAGCAATTTTTGACTTTTTAAAATTTTTTTCGTTTACGCCGTTCACCGTACGGGATCATTAACATTTTATTTTAATAGTTCGGACATTTACGCACGCGGCGATACCAAATATGTCTATAAAAAATGTTTTTTACGCTTTTTGGGGGTAAAATAGGAAAAAACGGACGTTTTACTTTTTTATTGGGGGAGGGGATTTTTCACTTTTTTTTTACTTTTACTTTTACATTTTTTTACATTTTTTTTTACACTTGAATAGTCCCCATAGGGGACTATTCATAGCAATACCATGATTGCTAATACTGATCTGTTCTATGTATAGGACATAGAACAGATCAGTATTATCGGTCATCTCCTGCTCTGGTCTGCTCGATCACAGACCAGAGCAGGAGACGCCGGGAGCCGCACGGAGGAAGGTGAGGGGACCTCCGTCCGGCGTTATGAATGATCGGATCCCCGCAGCAGCGCTGCGGGCGATCCGATCGTTCATTTTAATCGCGAACTCCCGCAGATGCCGGGATCTGTATTGATCCCGGCACCTGAGGGGTTAATGGCGGACGCCCGCGAGATCGCGGGCGTCGGCCATTGCCGGCGGGTCCCTGGCTGCGATTAGCAGCCGGGATCAGCCGCGCATGACACGGGCATCGCTCCGATGCCCGCGGTTATGCTTAGGACGTAAATGTACGTCCTGGTGCGTTAAGTACCACCTCACCAGGACGTACATTTACGTCCTGCGTCCTTAAGGGGTTAATGTACAAACCTTAGCAACAAAACTGAGAAAACCCATAAGTGGAAATGACCAAATTGGGTCTAATTAGCCATTTGCCCTAACTGGTGTCATGTGACTTGTTAGTGTTACAAGGTCCCAGGGGTGAATGGGGAGCAGGTGTCTGAACTTTGGTGTTATCACTCTCACACTCTTGAATACTGGACACTGGAGGTTCAACATGGCATTTCATGGCAAAGAACTTCCTGATATTCTGAAGAAAAGAATTGTTGTTCTACATAAAGATGGCCTAATCTAGGCTATAGGACTTCCAAGAACCTGAAACTGTGCTGCTGCACGGTGGGCAAGATCATACTGTAAATTTGCAGGACAGGTTCCACTAAGAACAGGCCTCACCATGGTTGATCAAAAAAGTTGTGTGCACATGCAGTTTTATTTGCATAGTTTGTTCACTCTGGTAAAAAAAATTGTACAGATTTGTTGTGTGTTTCATCAAGAGCAGAAGTCTTTCAAAGGTTAGATTAAATTTAGCAATTTTTCCCAATCAGGATTATTAGGTGGATATAGCCTCAAAGCCTACTTAATCCAAAAATCAAACAGAATTATTAATTAAATCCAGCCGCTGCTGTTATTACTGTCAGGACAGTATACACATGACAACACAATGCATACATTCCACATACTGTGAGAGCAATCTTTAAGGGATCATTCAATTATTTTGTACACACTATTAAAGACAGTAAAATGACATTCACACACAGAGGTCCTTACATTAAATATGTTTACAAATATCCACTATTTAAAATGGTTTTATTAAGACACAGAAAGACATGCTATGTAGTGCACCCCAATTTGTAGACTATCCTTAAACATTAACATATGACATATAAGTTTATATTGTACAATAAATACTTTGTCAATTTCCCCTGCTGTTTCTTAGGTTGGACTGTGGGGAAGATCATGGTACAGCTGTCTATGGCACAGAGAATAAGTAATAAGATAGAACTCATAATAAGATGAAAGACAGGTGGTAGAATTAGAGGCAGCTATTTTTAAAGAAATAACTAATTGACATATGTTTTGATGCTTTGCTACTTTTGTACAACGAAAACATTTAAGAAAAAAATAGGGAGCTTTATTAAAACCTATGCAAAAGAAAAGTGGATTCCATTTTTATTTCTTAAAAAATAAAATTTGCAATCAAATTGGTTGCTATGGGCAACTGCTCTGCTTTTCTTCGGCACAGGTTTTAATAAACCCCCTCCAAATTCATTGACACATTCTGGGAACAATAAAGTGTTTGCCATGAACCAAGCTATGTGAGTTTTTTGTGGGACAACTTGTAGCTTTCACTTGTACCATTTTGGGGTACATTTCTGTTAGTTTTTTTTTGTTTCTTAAAATGTTATAGTACGAGTCAATCCTACAATGGGACTTAAAGATGCGATCCTTCTATCTGTTAATATTCAACTGAGAGACCGCTGCATAGCCTAAAAGGTTCACCTATTTGGCTACCATTGATCTCATTGGGTATAGGGGTGGGCAAACCTGTTAACTAAGTGGATTTTGTCGCCTCCCTTTGTCAAACTTCTTAGATGCTCTTAAAGGGGGACTCCAGTGGAAATTGTATTTTTTAATCAACTAGTGCCAGATCTTGCTAAAAAGATCTGTAAACTACTTCTATTAAAAAATCGTAACACTTCAAGTACTTATCAGTTGCTGTATTCTCCAGAGGAAGTTGTATAGTTCTTTTCCATCTGACAAGTGCTCTCTGCTGCCACCTATGTCCATGTCTGGAATTGTCCAGAGCAGGAGAGGTTTGCTATGGGGATTTGATCCTACTTTGGAATGTTCCGGACACAGACAGAGGTGGTAGCAGAGAGCACTGTGGTCAGACAGAAAAGAACTCAAATTTCTCTGGAGCATACAGCAGCTGATAAGTGCTGGAGGGATTAAGATTTTTTAACAGAAGTAATTTACAAATCTGTTTAACTTTCTTGAGCCAGTTGATATGAAAAAAAAAATTGTTTTCCACTGGAGTACCCCTTTAAGAGATTAAACAGCCAGAATCTGAGTTTTAAAATCCCAGCTTTTAGAGTACACAGGTGGCTGAATAACATGACCAACACCTGCAAGTGATGGTACAAGCACAACTCCTACACTTGCACTATGAAGTATGATTATGTTGTGGGAACTGTATAGATTTTGTCATGTAGTAGAACGTCATGGCACAGGAAGACGTTAAACTGTGTAAATAGCTAAATCCAGTTGACATAATAATGCTTTTAAACTAGAGTTTAAAGAATACAAAGAAGAAAAGTTAGAAGGATACTTATGCCAAACAAGGAATGACTTCAAAATTCTCCCCTCACACCCAGATAAATAAAGATAGATAGATTGATAGATATAATATAAAATCAAATCTATACTTCAAAACAACTGTCAGTGGACAAAAAATAAATAAATAAAAAAGTTAGGGCACCCAGATTGCAGTGATCAAAAGAATAACAAATAAATTGGTTATCCGGTGGTCCTTAAACAAATTAGTCAGGTCCTTAAGAGCTTATATCAGCCTTTCCCAAGGATCATATTTAGAGATGAGCGAATTTTTTCAAAAATTTGATTCAGCCGATTTGCCAAATTTTCCGAAAAAATTTGGTTTAGTCTGGATTTATTTGCGTTGAATTTCTATTAAAAACAGCTATTTTAGGCCTACAGAGAGGCTCAATAGGGGTGTAGAACACTTTGCCTTGTCCTAACACGCATAGCGAGTGTGCTGTGTTAGTGAAATAATACTGTTATTCAGTATGACATACAGATTACAGGCATCGCTATTAGAATCACTGCCGCAGAGCGTCTGGATATGGCAGATTTTTTATGTAATTTTTATTTTATTTTATATGAATTTATTTTAAATTTTTGATTAATCATTCTGGTGAGCATTGAGCTGGAGGTCCTCCAACAGGTGAGTTACCACCTGTTCCAGCCCCTGCCTCTCAGCGCCCCCCAGACTGTAAAAGTGCGAATGTTTCATTTAATCAGTTAAAGGGGTACTCCACTAGAAACCTTTTTTTTTTTTTTTTAAATCAACTGGTGCCAGAAAGTTAAACAGATTTGCAAATTTCTTCTATTAAAAAATCTTAATCCTTCTAGTACTTATCAGCTGCTGTTATAATCCACAGGAAGTTCTTTTCTTTTTGAATTTCCTTTCTGTCTGACGCCAGAGTAGGAGCAAATCCCCATAGCAAACCTCTCCTGCTCTGGACAGTTTCTAAAATGGACAGAGGTGTCAGCAGAGAGCACTGTAGTCAGGCAGAAAGGAAATTAAAAAAGAAAAGAACTTCCTGTGGATCATAACAGCAGTTGATAAGTACTGGAAGGATTAGGATAATTTTTTTTCAAAGTACATTTTTTATTTTTCAAAATGAAGTAAAAGATAATAAACAGAAAAGCAGGACAATATAACCTGTGCAGGTGAACACAAAAGGAGTTTCAAACTGTGATCCCATCGAACAATTAGTCCGTGACAACAGAGAAAAAGCAAACTCATAGCAGTTGTTGCTGTAGCAATAAAATTAAAGGAGTAAGCAACAATGAATAAGCATGGTATCAGCAACACAGTTGGACCAAGTAATAAAGAGGGGAATAGAGGGTATGAAAGGCCGTTGGGGTAGAGTGGATGTCCTAACATGCACAGCAGGGGCACAGAAAGAAATGAAGGGAAAAAGAGAAAAAGAGAGAAGATGTCCATAGGACCAGGGAAAATTGTAGAAAAAAGAGGAGCAGGAAAGCAGGTAGCAGGGGAAGGAAGCTTACCTCACGAGCTGAGAAGTACCAGCCACCTCCAGATCATTAAACACGGGGATTAGGATTTTTTTAATAGAAGTAATTGACAAATCTGTTTTACTTTCTGGCACCAGTTGATTAAAAAAATAATAAAAAAAAAATTTCCAGTGGAGTATCCCTTTAAGGCTCATTGTTATAGCACCAAGCTTTTTCATTGGATTCTTGTGATAATGCCCCAGGTAATATGACATCGATGACCATAGGGCCTCAGTCTTGAAAAGATTACATCGATTTTTTTAAATTAAACATCTATATTAGATTCCCAAGTTTAATGTCCCGGCATTTAATTTGAGCTAATATTGTATGACCACAAAACCCAACCGAACAAGGAGTCACATGGCGGCACAATGACAGAGCCTAGAGGTGGCAGCAGCATGAGGAGACCATAATCTGACAGAATGACACAGCCTGGAATTGGCGGCAGCAAGAGGAGACCATATAGTTGCTGAATGACACAACCTGGACTTGGCGTCAGCATGAGGAGACCATAGGGCCTCACAATTCCTTAGATAAAAAGAAGAATTTTCAAATTTAATTTGAAGACTTATGGTAGCTAGTGCTACCAGAAAAATGTTTAGGTAATGTCCCTTCAGCATGAGGAGACCATATAGTGGCTGAATGACACGGGCTGTAGGTGGCGGAAGCATGAGGAGAACATATAGAGGCTGAATGGCACAGCCTGGAGTTGGCGGCAGCAAGAGTAGACCATATAGTTGCTGAATAACACAGCATGGAGGTGGCGGCAGCATGAGGAGATCATATGGTGGCAGAATGAGACAGCCTGGAGGTGGCAGCAGCAGCAGCATCAGGAGTCCTGAAAATGGCCCTGTGACAGACTGGTGCGGTAGGTGGCTGTTACGCCGAGCGCTCCGGGTCCCCGCTCCTCCCCGGAGCGCTCACGGCGTCTCTCTCCCTGCAGCGCCCCGGTCAGTCCCGCTGACCGGGAGCGCTGCTCTGACATGGCCGTCGGGGATGCGATTCGCACAGCGGGACGCGCCCGCTCGCGAATCGCATCCCAAGTCACTTACCCGTCCCGGTCCCCTGCTGTCATGTGCTGGCGCGCGCGGCTCCGCTCTCTAGGGCGCGCGCGCGCCAGCTCTCTGAGACTTAAAGGGCCAGTGCACCAATGATTGGTGCCTGGCCCAATTAGCTTAATTGGCTTCCACCTGCTCCCTGGCTATATCTGATCACTGCCCCTGCACTCCCCTGCCGGATCTTGTTGCCTTAGTGCCTAGAGAAAGCGTTTACTGTGTTTGTCCATACTGTGTACTTGACCTCCTGCTATTGCCATATTGACTACGATCCTTGCTGCCTGCCCCGACCTTCTGCTACGTCCGACCTTGCTCCTGTCTACTCCCTTGTACCGCGCCTATCTTCAGCAGTCAGAGAGGTTGAGCCGTTGCTAGTGGATACGACCTGGTTGCTACCGCCGCTGCAAGACCATCCCGCTTTGCGGCGGGCTCTGGTGAAAACCAGTAGCAGCTTAGAACCGGTCCACTAGCACGGTCCACGCCAATCCCTCTCTGGCACAGAGGATCCACCTCCTGCCAGCCGAATCGTGACAGTGGCAATACCAGTACCCGGTGAAAAAAGGACTGATGCTGAGGAATGTTTGTAACCGGGGAGCAGAGCCTTAAATCTGTTTTGTACTATCCATATTTGTGAATTGTTGGTGTAGCACCATGGTCAATCTACTCTGATGCATCAGGCATTGGTGGGAGGGAATCCTGGCTGATCCATTCCTGATTCATCTTCCCAAAGGTCAGTCTCTCCACATTTTTCGTGGACAGACAAGTTCTCCTTGGGGTGACTATGGCCTGCTCCGCACTAAACACCTGCTCTGATGGCACACTACTGAACGGGCAGGACAGCTTTTCCAGGGCAAACTCTGCTAGTTGCAGCCACAAATCAAGTTTGGCTGCCCAGAAGTCCAGCGGATCTTCAAGGTGTGTTGGCATGGGCATGTCAATGTATGCCACCACCTGCTGGTTCAGGTCCTGCTCCAGGTCTACCTGCTGCTGATGAGTTGCTTCACTATGCGAGTGAAGAGAGGTAATTATCAGCAACTGTAGACTCAGGCTGCTGCTGATGGAGCTGGTACTGTTCCTGCCACCCCACCCCTCCTCGGCAGCCATGCAGTGGAAGGTGAGCGCAGAGGGCCCCCGAGTCAGACCTGTGAGAGGATGGACGAAGATACCAATAGGCATCGGCCAACTGACTAAGTAGGATGTCTCTGTAGTAAGTCAGTTTGTCCTGACTTACTACTCCTGCTCCTCCTCTCCTGTCAGATGACTAGAAAAACCACCCATATCGCAAAACCTAAACTGTGTGCCACTGTGACCGTCCCCCTCCTCAAATTCAGCCCCCACAGGGCTCCTGTGGCCATGAGATGTAGGCTTCACATTTCCAGTGCCCTGACCAGCCATCGTTTTCAATACATGTTGTAGGAAATGAAGCAACGTAACAACGTCGTTCAACCCATAATCCTGGCGACTGACTAATAATGTGTCTTCCTCAAAGGCCCTGAGCAAATGGCAGGTGACATGTATGAGCTGCCACTGGTTGACATTGAAGTTACACAGGGGGGTCCCACTATCCGCCTGGATCATCAAGAAATTGGTGATGGCTTTTCTCTGTTCATATAGTCAGTCCAACATATGGAGGGTGGAATTCCAATGTGTGGCAACGTAACAAATCAGACTATGTTGGGGGATACCGTTCTGACACTGTAGCTCATGGAGGGTGTGCTTTGCGGTGTACAAATGGCTGAAGTGCATCCAAATTTCCCTCCCATTGTTAGGATGTCTTGCAAATTGGGGGAACACTTCAGGAACCGTTTAACAACTAGATTGAACACGTGTGCCATGCAGGGCGCATGGCTCAGCCTTCCTTGTTGCAGCGCAGACAAGATGTTCTTCCCATTGTCAGTCACCATGGTTCCCATTTCCAGTTTTTGTGTAGTAAGCCATGCTCCAATTTCTTTATGAAATACTTTTAGCAGTTCTTCCCCTGGGTGACTATGTTCGCCAAGGCAAACCATGTGAAGAACAGCGTGACACCGCCGTGCCCTACACACATAGCATGCTGAAGGGGCACTGAGACTTGTCCGTGCAGTGGAGGTTGAGGACACAGTGGAGGATGAGGAGGTGGAGTCGCACACTGACAAAGGACCAACGGCCTGAGTGTGTGGAGGAGGAAGTGACGTGACCTATCCAAGTTGGTGTTATGGTTGTGCAGGAACAACATTCACCCAGTGGGCCATAAAGGACATGTATTGTCCTTGACCATAGTTACAGCTCCAGACGTCGGCGCTGCGGTGCACTTTGGTACACACCGACACGCTCAAGGACTGGCCAACCTTCTCTTCCACAAAATTGTGCAGGGCTGGTACTGCCTTCTTTGCTAAGAAATGACGGTTTGGGATTCTCCACCACGGCTTGGCAAAAGCTTTCAGTTGTCTGAAAGGTGCAGAGTCCATCACTTGAAAGGGGAAGGACTGCAGCACCAGAAACTTGGACAGGAGAACATTCAGCTCCTGCGCCGTTGGATGAGTAGACACATACTGTTGTCTCTTGGACATGGCTTCGGCGATGGATTGATGGCGGAATGACTGACTTGAAGTAGGAGGAGCAGATGCTTGACGAAAAACTGACACACCGCCAAGTAGCTGATTTTCCCACCAACAGTCCGCACTAACTGACTGCTACTGCCGCTGTCTCCAGGAACCCCTGTTCCGCTACCTCTTGGGAAGGTAGGCTGCCGCGAAGCAGGTGGTCTCCCCTGGGCACGTTTGGCTCCAGACTTTCCACTTCTGCCACCATGCTGACTGCCAACCATGCTTCCACCTTGTTGGCTCAGCTGCTGCCTCATGGGCAACCTTCAACCATCTTCTCCTGATGATGAAGCCCCTTCTGCACCCGGCAAACAACTGCGAGCGGCTTTATCATCATCAAGTGTCTGCACGTCACTGATGTCCTCCTCAGGTTCCACAACAGTGTCTGCTTTAGGACCTGAACGCTGGCAACACCACCTCCCATGTCACTCTCCTTATCACTACTTGCCCGTCTAGGGTAGGAAGCGGCGGATGTCTCCTCCACTTCTTGGCTGGGCAGTAGCTGCTTACTGTCCTCTATTAGATCGTCCTCACTGAATAGTTGAGCTGAACCCACAGCATAAGATACTTCTGTAGGGGAGGGAACAGCATAGGACAGGGGCAATGGTAGGACAGGGACTGCTCCCGGGCGATGCCAACTGAGGGATGTGTCTCAGGAACCCACTGATTGTTGACTGGGGGTATCAGATGTCACTTGTGATGAAGTGGATGACCGTGTTAAAAAAATCGATGACGGCAGATGGGTTGCTGGTCGAGACACGACAGCTGATACCGGGAGATCAGGCCTCTCAATGATGTACATATGTGGTATGCACTTATGAGGGCAGTAGAATGTGCTCCACTACGCTTAAAGGAGTACTCCCGTTGAAAACTTTTTTTTTTTTAAATCAACTGGTGCCAGAAAGTTAAACAGATTTGTAAATCACTTCTATTAACAAATCTTAATCCTTCCTGTACTTTTTAGGGGCTGTAAACTAAAAGAGAAATCCAAAAATAAATGCATTTCCTGTGATGTCCTGATCACAGTGCTCTCTGCTGACCTCTGCTGTCCATCTTAGGTACTGTCCAGAGAAGAAAATCCCTATAGCAAACATATGCTTCTCTGGACAGTTCCTAAAATGGACAGCAGAGGTAAGCAGAGAGCACTATGGTCAGGACATCACAGGAAATGCATTTCTTTTTGGATTTCTCTTTAGTATACAGCCCCTAAAAAGTACTGAAAGGATTAAGATTTTTTAATGGAAGTGATTTACAAATCTGTTTAACTTTCTGGCACCAGTTAATTTAAAAAGAAAAGATTTCCACGGAAGTACCCCTTTAAAGGGGAAGTCCTGTGTTGAAAAATGTATCCCCTGTCCTAAAGGGAAGACCCCGGGAGACTTGCCGGAGCCAGGTGAGGGGACATCCAGCTGCCATGCTAGATGATCGGCTCCCAGCGGCAGCACTGCGGGCGATCCGATCATCCATTTAAAGTTCCACACGGCCGCAGGTGCCGTGATCTGTATTGATCACAGCACCTGAGGGGTTAATGGCGGACATCCAGGCAATCGCAGATGTCCACCATTACCGGCGGCTCCCTGGCTGCTGATAGCAGCCGGGACCTGCTGCGCATGACGGAGCATAAATGTTCGTCATGGTGCGTTATGTACCACGGCACCATGACGTACATTTACGTCCATTGTTGTTAAGGGGTTAATGAAGCGATTCGCATTCATTGCAAATCGAATTTTTCCTGAAATTCATAACGAATTCGGATTCGTCAGATTTGATTGGCTCATCTCTAATCATATTCTATTTTTTTTTTTTGCCATCAAACCAGTGCTGAATGCAGAAGGAAACTTGAGGCTATATTCATAAGTTGGAATTTCCGTGTCAGATTCCGCATTGGTATTCTGCATGGAGACTCTGCTGCAGAAGAGTCCCGTTGAATTCAACAGGATACTGCTGCATAGTGCACACGGCAGAATTTCTGTGTCAGATGTTTCCGGTATGAAATTCTAATTTCCGTGTCTGCAGAAAAAACAATCACGTTCATTCTTTCTGTGGACGGACTCCGCACGAAATGCATAGCAGTCTATGAAACAATACATTCCTGTGCAATTCTAGCATCGGCATGTTTATGCTAGCAACTGCAGTTTGTGGAATGTTTACACTGAGATTCTCCATGCGGACATTCTGTAGTGTGTACATAGCCTTACTCTCTGATGTCTTTTCAACAGGAGACCAGAAATGATAGGCTATACCTCCTATTTTCTGGAAATCCAAAATGGAAGGCAACAGAAAAGGAAACGTACCCCCCAATTTCTTCAAAAATTCTTTAGATTGGTAATTACAGGACTGGAATAAAGTCCTACAAACTGACAAACTCACATTTACTTTTTTTTTTTAATTGAATTCTAAAATTAAGGACGCAACTAATTTTCACCTTAAAGGGGTACTCCGCCCCTGGCATCTTATCCCCTATTAAAAGGATAGGGAATAAGATGTTAGATCGCCGCGGTCCCGCTGCTGGGGACCCCGGGGATCGCCACTGCGGCACCTCGCCATCATTCCTGCGCAGAGCGAGTTCGCTCTGTGCATAATGATGGGCGATGCAGCGTGACGTCATGGCTCCGCCCCTCATGACATCACGGCCCGTCCCCTTAATGCAAGTCTATGGCAGGGGGCATGACGATCACCACGCCCCCTCCCATAGACTTGTATTGACGGGGGCGTGCCGTGACGTCACGAGGGGCGGAGCCGTGATGTAACGATGCTCCGGCCCCTGTATTGCCCGTCATTACGTGCAGAGCGATCTCGCTCTGCGCAGTAATGATAGCGGGGTGCTGCAGCAGCGATCCCCAGGGTCCCCAGCAGCGGGACCCCGGCGATCTGACATCTTATCCCCTATCCTTTGGATAGGGGATAAGATTTCTAGGGGCGGAGTACCCCTTTAAGGACACAGCCCTTTTTTGCAAATCTGACCACTTTCACTTTAAGCATTAATATTTCTGTGATGCTTTTACATTTCATTCTGATTCCGAGATAGTTTTTTCGTGACATATTCTTCTTTATGTTAGTGGTAAATTTTTATCAATACTTGCATCATTTATTGGTGAAAAATTCCCAAATTTGATGAAAAATTTGAAAATTCTGCATCCCAAATAAATTATCTATTGATTCACATGTACAATATGTCTACTTTGTTTGCATCATAAAATTGATGTGTTTTTACTTTTGGAAGACATCAGAGGGCTTCAAAGTTCAGCAGCAATTTTTCACATTTTCAAAATCGGAATTTTTCAGGGACCAGTTCAGGTTTGAAGTGGATTTGAGGGGTCTTCATATTAGAAATACCCCATAAATGACCCCATTATAAAAACTGCTCCCCTCAACGTATTCAAAATGACATTCAGTAAGTGTGTTAACCCTTTAGGTTTTTCACAGGAATAGCAGCAAAGTGAAGGAGAAAATTCAAAATCTTAATTTTTTACATTCGCCTGTTCTGGTAGACACAGTTTTTGAATTTTTACAAGGGGTAAAAGGAGAGAAATCCCCCTAAAATTTGTAACCCAATTTCTCTCGAGTAAGGAAATATCTCATATGTGTATGTCAAGGGCTCTGTGGGTGCACTACAAGGTTCAGAAGAGAAAGAGCGACAATGGGATTTTGGAGAGTGAGTTTTTCTGAAATGGTTTTTGGGGGGCATGTCCAATTTAGGAAGCCCCTATGGTGCCAGAACAGCAAAAAAAAACAACAACGTGGCGGCATACTATTTTGGAAACTACACTTCTCAAGCAACGTAACAAGGGGTACAATGAGCCTTAACACCCCACAGGTGTTTGACGACTTTTCGTTAAAGTCGGATGTGTAAATGACATTTTTTTTTGACTAAAATGCAGTTCTTTCCCCAAATTTTACATTTGTACATGAAAAATTTAGGGTAACAACAGCATTTTAGTAAAAAAAAAATGTTTTTTTAATTTTCCCATCCAACTATAAAGCGTAACCGTCAAATACAACAAAAAACACAATTTTTTTAACCCCTTAAGGACCGGGGGTTTTTCCGTTTTTGCATTTTTGTTTTTTGCTCCTTGCCTTTAAAAAATCATAACTCTCAATTTTGCACCTAAAAATCCATATGATTGCTTATTTTTTGCGCCACCAATTCTACTTTGTAATGACGTCAGTCATTTTGCCCAAAAATCTACGGTGAAACGGAAAAAAAATCATTGTGCGACAAAATTGGAAAAAAAAAACGCTGCTTTGTAACTTTTGGGGGCTTCCGTTTCTACATAGTACATTATTCGGTAAAAATGACACCTTATCTTTATTTTGTAGGTCCATACGATTTAAATGATACCCTACTTATATAGGTTTGATTTTGTCGTACTTCTGGAAAAAATCCTAACTACATGCAGGAAAATTAATATGTTTAAAATTGTCATCTTCTGACCCCTATAACTTTTTTATTTTTCCGTGTATGGGGCGGTATGAGGGCTCATTTTTTGCGCCGTGATCTGAAGTTTTTAATGGTATCATTTTTGCATTGATAGGACTTATTGATCGCTTTTTATTCATTTTTAAATGATATAAAAAGTGAACAAAAATGCACTATTTTGGACTTTGGAATTTTTTTGCGCGTACGCCATTGACCGAGCGGTTTAATTAACGATATATTTTTATAATTCCGCATGCGGTGATACCATATATGTTTATTTTTATTTACACTGTTTTTTTTATGGGAAAAGGGGGGCGATTCAAACTTTTAATAGGGGAGGGGTTAACTGATCTTTATTCACTTTTTTTTTTCACTTTTTTTTTGCAGTGTTATAGCTCCCATAGGGACCTATAACACTGCACACAATGATCTTTCACATTGATCACTGGATTCTCATAGGAAACCAGTGATCAATGATTCTGCCGCTTGACTGCTCATGCCTGGATCTCAGGCACTGAGCAGTCATTCGGCGATCGGACAGCGAGGAGGCAGGTAGGGACCCTCCCGCTGTCCTGTAAGCTGTTCGGGATGCCGCGATTTCGCCGCGGCTATCCCGAACAGCCCACTGAGTTAACCGGCAGTTTTTACTTTCCCTTTTAGCCGCGTGGCTCAGCTCTGAGCGTGCGGCTAAAGGGTTAATAGCGCGCGGCGCTGCGCGCTATTAGCAGCGGGTCCCGGCTTTACTATGACGCCAGGCCCGCCGTGATATGATGCAGGGTTATCGTGTAACCCTGCGTTATATCACGGGAGCAGGACCAAGGTCGTACCTGTACGTCCTTGGTCCTTAAGGGATTAATATATCACTCAGTACCTAATCCTGACCATGTACATCTTATTTTTATGTGTCTAGCACCTTTATTTATTTATTTTTATTACACTTTTAATTTAGCTCACTAGTCTGAATTCCTCTCAAAGGTAGGGGGCGTGGTCTCCACCCCCTCCCTCAGTATGCTGTCTGCTCACATCTCCCCTAGCATTAGCAAAACTACAACTCCCAGCTGTCCTCACTGACAGTAGCGGGACACAAGCTGACTGTGGGAGGATGTTTCCTCCAGCTGTGAGACCTGTGCTCACAGCTGTCAATCAAGGAAGTGTGTCCATGACATAGGTGATGATGCATGGACACAGCAGGACTAGTATGTGTCCAAGCAGGCGGGGGGGGGGCAGTTGTTTGACTGGCTTTTTCAGTATGAAATACTGAAAATTTTCTAATGAAAGCAATTGCAAAACTTATTGGTTTTGCATGCTTTACAACATTTCAAAAGTTTTTGTATCTGGCAGTGCCCATTTAACGAAAAATCGTGAAACACCTGTGGGGTGTTAAGGCTCACTATACCCCTTGTTACGTTGCGTGAGAGGTGTAGTTTCAAAAATGGGGTAACATATGGGTATTTATTATTTTGCGTTTATATCAGAAACTGTGTAAAATCAGCCACCCCTGTGCAAATCACCAATTTAGGCCTCAAATGTGCATAATGCGTCCGCAGAGCATTTTACACCCACATATGGGATATTTCCGTACTCAGGAGAAATTGCGTTTTTGGGGGTCTTTTTTTCCTTTTACCTCTTGTGAAAATAAGTATGGGGCAACACCAGCATATTAGTGTAACATTTTTTATTTTTTCACACTAACAAGCTGGTGAAGAACCCAACTTTTCCTTTTCATAAGGGGTAAAAGGAGAAAAAGCCCCCCAAAATTTTAAAACAATTGCTCGCGAGTACAGGAATACCTCATATGTGGCCCTTAACTATTTCGTTGAAATACGAGAGAGCGCCATGCGCATTTGAGGGCTAAATTAGGGATTGCATAGTGGTGGACATAGGGGTATTCTATGCCAGTGATTCCCACACAGGGTGCCTCCAGCTGTTGTTAAACTCTCAGCATGCCTGTACAGTCAGTGGCTGTCCGGAAATGCTGAGAGTTGTTGTTTTGCAACAACTGGAGGCTCCATTTTGGAAACACTGCTGTACTATACGTTTTTTTTAATCGGGGGGGGGGGGCAGTGTAAGGGGGTGTTCTAGCCTTTTTTTGTGTTAGTGTAGTGTTTTTAGGGTACATTCACATGGGCGGGGGTTTACGGTGCGTTTTCCGCTAGGAGTTTGCCACAGCTCAAACTTGAAGCAGGAAACTCACGGTAAACTTGCCCGTGTGAATGTACCCTGTACATTCACATGAGGGGGGTGGGGCGGCAAACCTCCAGCTGTTGCAAAACTACAACTGCCAGCATGCACAGACAGACCGTGCATGCTGCGAGTTGTACTTTTGCAACACCTGGAGGCACACTGGTTGGAAAATCTTCAGTTAGGTTCTGTTACCTAACTTAGTATTTTCCAACCAGTGTGCCTCCAGCTGTTGCAAAACTACAACTGCCAGCATGTACTGATCGCCGAAGGGCATGCTGGGAGATCTAGTTATACAACAGCTGGAGGTACGCAACTACAACTCCCAGCATGGCGAGACAGCCGTTTGCTGTTCGTGCATGCTGGGAGTTGTAGTTTTGCAAGATTTAGACGGCCACGGGTTAGAAGAGGTTTTCTTCTGATGACTCTTCCACGAAGACCATATTTGTACAAGTATCTCTTTATAGTGGAATAGTGTACCATAACTCCAGTGTCTGCCAGATCTTTCTGGAGGGATTGTGCAGTCAAATGTGGGTTTTGAATTGTTTTTCTCACAATCCTGCTGTTCTGTCTGATATTTTTCTTGGTCTTCCAGAACTTGCTTTAACTTCCACTGTTCCTGATGACTGCCATTTCTTAATTACATTCCGAACAGATGATATTGACATCTGAAAATGTTTTGCTATCTTCTTATAGCCTTCACCAGCTTTGTGAGCGTCAACTATTTTCAGTTTCAGATTTCTAGACAAATGCTTAGAAGAACCCATGGTGCTGATTGTTGGGGCAAGGTCAGATGAGTCTGGGCATTAAAAACCTTTGAGATTGACATCACCTGGTCTTCCGAGATGATGATGATTGAGAACAATCCATGACACTGGCAGGTCTCAGCTTTGCAAAGGGGGCAGTGCATGCTATAAATTCTGCAGGGTGACCAAACTTTTGCAGATTACATTTTTTTGTTTTCTGTTATTTTGAAAATGTAAATGATGGAAATAAAATCTAACTTTTCTTAACATATTATAAGAATGTCTAATCTGTAATTTGATGCCTTTTGGAGATTTTCCATCTTTCCTTGGCTTCTCTATGCACATTAATACAAATTTTTACCTGGGATGCCCAAACTTTGATCCCCACTGTATAAATTCTAAAATTAATTGGAACTTGCTAATGTACTTGGCTATGTTTTGCATGCCATTACAGTACTGGAGATGTTTCTTGAAAGTTTTAAAAAGTGACTAAAGCTACTATTATCTCATTTCCTTCCTTCTGCTGGAGGGAGAGGACAAGCATTTGCTAGGTTTCTCAAGCATTATGTATTTAATGAGTAATTACCAGCTGGTGAGAAAATGCTGGTGTCACACCTAACTTCAACATCACTAAGTATATTATTTAAACCCTGAGAAATCGAAATTATGTAGACGCAATGTACATCTGCTTCTTTTGGTCCTTCAGTAAATTTTAATCTTGGCCTTTTTTAATTTACAGGCAGCACTGCAGCTGTGAGCCAAAATAGTTTTAAATATCAGGTTTAAATGTATTAGGAAAAAAGCCCCATCCAAACAACTTGATAAGTAAAATATAAGTCATATAAGTTTTAAGGGCTAGTAGTTTTGATACAAAACACCTTTTCTGTAGTTTTGATACAAAACACCTTAAGACTGTGTTCACACGTAGCGACTAATTATTGATACTGCTGCCAAATACTCGAATGCATAGTAAAACTGTAGTAAAAAATTGCGGATTTCCCCACAATTTTAATCATTTGCATAATCACTGTAAAATGTGTCATAATTACTGCGATATCGGCCATTCTCAGCAAATGTATAAACACAGCCTGAAGTATAAACAAAGAAACTCTCCAAATTGTCAAATGAAGATACTCTATTAGGTTGTGAATACCGCTCCAGGACCGCTATTTGTTGCATCATTTGTTCTGGTTACTTGTTTCTCCTTCGGTTGCAGATCTGAATGGAATATGTTGGGGCTATATAAATAAATATTATTAATATTCGAACCTACTGAAAGTAGTAAGTAGATGGAGAAGAACCCCACACAACCAAGATCAGACTACACATACGGTCAGGTGGTTTATTAACCCCTTAAGGACGGAGCGTTTTTCAGTGTTTTCACTTTTGTATTTTCCTCCTACCTTTTAAACATCATAACCCTTTCAATTTTGCACCTACAGACCCATATTACGGCTTGTTGTTTGCACCACTAATTGTACTTTGTAATTACATCAGTCATTTTACCAAAACTTTACGGCAAAACAAAAAAATATATTTGTAGGACAAAATTGAAAGAAAAAAAACAATTTTGTAATTTTTGGGGGCTTCCGTTTCTACTATTTCAATTTTTCAGCAAAAATGACCCATTGGCCCTTATTCACTAAGAGTGTTGTGTAGGTTTCTTTGTGGGGTTTAATTCCCTACAATTTATTTTCCACGGTATGTACTAAGGTTTCCCTACATTTTGCTTTTTTTTTTACACCTGCTCTGATCTGTAGTGTTTTCCTCAGCTAAAATCCCCCATATTTTCTGTGGAAACCTTAGTAAATATGTTGGGTTTTTGTGAAAATGTCTGGAACATGCCCCTTTTTCGTTAACCACGCCCCTTTTCCCATCAGCCACTCCCCTTTTTTGGGTTTTCTTAGCAAAATTAAGAGTTAGTCGGAATCTGGGGCACAACCCGACAAAACATGTCGGGTTTGCAATAGTAAACGAGGGCCATTATCTTTATTCTGTAGGTCCATATAATTAAAATTCCCAACTTATATAGGTTTGATTTTGTTGTACTTCTGGAAAAAATCATTACAACATGCAGGAAAATTAATAAGTTTAAAAATGTCCTCTTCTGATCCCTATAACTTTTTTATTTTTCTGCATACAGGGATGTATGAGGGCAAATTTTTTGCACTGTGATCTGAAATTTTTATCGGTATTTGTTTTGATGGGACTTTTTTATTGCCTTTTATACATTTTTTGATGGTATAAAAAGTGACCAGAAATACGCTATTTTGGACTATGGAATTTTTTTTTTACGTGTATGCCATTGACCGTGCGGTTTAATTTACAATTTATTTTTATAATTCGGACACTTACACACGCGGCGATACCACATGTTTATATTTATTTTTATTTACATAGGTTTTTTTATGGGAAAAGGGGGGTGATTCAAACTTTTATTATTAACTTTTTTTTACACTTTTTTTTTCAGTGCTATATCCCCCATACGGAACTATAACATGCAAAACATTGATTGAATACACTCATCAATGCTATGCCATAGCATTGCATTGATCAGTGTTTTCGGCACTCGATTGCTCCAGCCTGGATCTCAGTCATGGAGCAATCAAACGACGATCGGACGCCGATGAGGAAGGTAGGGACCCTCCTCGCATTCGCACAGCTGATCGGGACACCGCAGTTTTACCCCAGTGGTCCCGATCAAGCCGACTGAGCTGCCGGGTTGTATTTTTTTTTTCAGTTTAGATGCTGCAATCAACTTTGATCACTGTGTCTAAGGGGTTAATACCGGAAATCACCACGATCGATGATGTCCGGTATTAGCCACGGGTCCCGGCCATTATTAGGTGCCAGGACCGACCTGATACGACCCGTGGTCAGCCCGTGACCCTGTGTTATATCGCGGGGGCAGGACGTACAGTTATGCCCTTCGTCCTGAACAGGTTAAAGGTTTTATTTTATGTTTTTTTTTTTATATAAAGCAATAAATATTTGCAAAGTTGCATCATTAAATTACTTTTTCACATTGCTTTTTCAATGGTTTGTCCCATATGCCACAATGCCACTGCAGAGTTACTGTTACTCTTTAGCTGAAGTGATAGTGATAGGGAGAAATCTATGGATCACTCACAAGGGCGCTGGGTAAGGGAGGGGTCGGTATTGTTTGGTTAGAAGCAGCAAATAAATAAACATAACGTTCTTACTTCCCCTAACCTTCTGTACATTATGGCATATCTGACAGACCACTGAACACAGAGTCTTTGTTGCTATACAATGCAGGGTTGGCTTATCCTGAAAAGTTTGATAACAATTTGACTGGCAGGTCACTCACCTAACAACCGAGTGCCCACTAATAGTAACGCCTTAAAATACTATATTGGAAAGTATAAACAAAAAAAGGGGAATGTGGGCTCCTCCAGGTTTTACAATAAACATTGATTGATAGAAGCCCTTATTGCAACATATATTCTTTATCCTGAAAAGATATCCTAAAATGACAGGTACACTTAAAAAAATATTTAATACAACAGTATAACACTAACATGTGGCAGTATTTTCAGAAGTATTTTGAAACTGGATTTGTGAGGGAAAACCAAAAGTGGGAATTTGCCCATCTTATGTTTTAGATGCAATCCCAGTTTTAGTTCGCTAAAAAGTGACCTGTAGCAGCCAAGTAAAACTTGAATTGCTATACTGATTTTGCCAATTTGAGGACAGAGAAGAGGACCAATTTTTATTATAGGCAAAAACTTTATTATATACAGTTGCCCAGAATATGTACTTTTCCTACACATTACTAAGGATGCATTCACACCACGTTTTTGCAATACAGTTTCCGTATCAGGTTTTTGAGGAAAAATGGATTCCTCAAAACCTGACTAAACTGTATCAAAATGTGTGTACAAATTTTAACTCGTATACAGTTAAAAACTGTATACGGTTTGAAAACTGACATCCGGTTGCATCTGTTTAAGAAAAAAAACGTATACGTTTTTAACTTTTCACTCCATTTTGAATAAAGTTTTACTTGCTTGATTGAAATTCCAAGAAAAAACTGTGCAAAGTCAAAAACCGTATGGTGAAAACCGGATGGAACTGTATGCACATACAGTTCTGTACGGTTCCCATTGACTCCCATGTTAAAAAAAAAAACGTATACGGTTTAATACAGTTTTTCAACGGGACCTAAAACCGTGGTAGACTAAAAAAAACTGACAAAACCGTAAAGGATGCAAAACGGACACAACCTGATGCATCTTTTGGCATACAGTTTTCAATGGAGAGTCAATGCATACGTTTTCCAATACAGTTTCATACGGTTTTCACATAGAAAACGTATACGGGAACTGTATTGCAAAAACGTGGTGTGAATGCACCCTAAGAAAGAAAATGTTTAAGGTTTGTGATATTACACTAAAATTACACATTTTATTCTATTAAATCCATCAGTATAACAAGAATTATTGTGTTTTAAACTATCTAAATAATAGCAAAAAATGGTCGATTTGACATATTCTCTTTTTTCCAACCTACAGATATCACATAAAAAGGTGTCTGAGGATTGTTATCATCTCTATGGCCTTTGGTTATCTTTTGCCCAAATGCATTGTCTGCCTGATTTCACTGAATATGCAGCACTAGGACATATGTTAACAGAAACTCTCTAAGGGCAAGATGCTAGACACGTCTTGGAATGTTTCCCAAACAGTCCATTTTTTTTTAATGCTTTTTTTTACCCATTGTGTAAGAGCAGCAAAATGGAAGTGGAAAAAAAAACTTACTTCACTACTTACAGGATTTTAAGGATGTGTTTTTTTTTTTTTTTTTAATGGACAGGAAAACTGGTCTTGGAGGAAAATTTTTTGTGAATAATAAAAATCTATCTATAATTCAAGGCTGCATTCTGTTAACACAAAACAGCTAATAGCCATGAGAATTAAGCTATCACTTCCCTTTAGTCAGTAACCTGAGGCTTTGCCTTGATACCTTACGTATGTCACTAGTCCCTAGATGAGCCTCACTTGACACGCACAAGTACAAAGTATAGCAAAATGTGCCTAACAGCCACTAGAGCAGTGTTTCCCAATCAGGGTGATACAGCTGTAGCAAAACTACAACTCCCAGATTGCTTGGACACCCAAAGGCCTTGGTTGGGAAACACTGCACTAGAGGATCAGATAGGTCCACGATTATCCAAACGACTAGATTACTTTATCTTACAAAATCGTAAATTTGATCTTAAAAAATACAAAGTTTAAATATATAAAGGGTAATACCACTACATAAAAGGACTTTAAGGGGTGAAATCCACTGGAAAAAAATAAATAAATATATATATATATATATATATATATATATATATTAACAGTATTTATTTATATTTTTAAATCAACTGGTGTCAGAAAGTTAAACAGATTTGTAAGTTACTTCCATTTTAAAATCTTAATCCTTCTAGTATTTATCAGCTGCTGTATGCTCCACAGGAAGTTCTTTTCTTTTTGAATTTCTTTTCAGTGTGACCAGAGTGCTCTCTGCTGACACCTCTGTCTATGTCAGGAACTGTCCAGAGCAGGGAAGTATGCTATGGGGATTTACTCCTACTCTGGACAGTTCCTGATATGGACAGAGGTGTCAGCAGAGAGCACTGTGGTCAGACAGAAAAGAAATTAAAAAAAAAACAACTTCCTCTGTAGTATATAGCAGCTGATAAGTACTGGAAGGATTAAGGTTTTTATAAAGAAGGGATTTACAAATCTGTAAAATGTTTTCCAGCGGAGTACCCCTTTAAGTATAATGTGAACAAACATATAGGGAGAGATTTATCAAAACCAGAAGAAAAGTTGCTGAGTTGCCCATAGCAACCAATCAGATCGCTTCTTTCATTTCTCAGAGGCCTTTTCAAAAATGAAAGAAGTTATCTGATTGGTTGCTATGGGCAACTCAGCAACTTTTCCCCTGGACAATTTTTGATAAATCTCCCCCCATAGTGTTTTCATTGTTAATTTTTCAACCCTCAATTTTTTTAATAAAGGATACTCCACTACATTAAAATCGTATCGCCTAGACACATATGTATATCCGGTGCTCCCATAGAGAACAGAGACAGTTTTTCTTAGAATCATATAATAAAACAGCTTTCTCCCTTTTGTGAGGAAACTAAAATTTTATATCTAATAAAAAAAAAATGTATTCTAAAATGGTACCAATGAAAACATCTAGTTGTCCTACTTATAAAACCTATATATTAATGGGAAAAAAATGTAAATATGTCTAGGAATGCAGTGAATAAAAATAAATATATATTTTATATTTATTAACATGTTTATTGTAGCAAAACAGAAAACACTATAAATCTGATATCGTAATCACACTGAAACGCAGAATAAAGGTATCCCCATTTCCAGTCTCAACAAACGTTAAAAAATATACCTATAATAGTGACTCAATAGGCTATATGTACCCCAAATTAGTGCCTTAAAAATACAACTCATTCTGCAAGAACAAACTCTTATTAGGCTTGCTCTACAGGCAATATTATAGGATAGCCCAAAATCATGTGTTGAAGGTATAAACAAGTGGTCTTCAACCTGCGGAACTCCAGATGTTGCAAAACTACAACTCCCAGCATGCCCGGACAGCCGTTGGCTTTCCGGGTATGCTGGGAGTTGTAGTTTTGCAACATCTGGAGGTCCACAGGTTGGAGACCACAGGTATAAACCCTCAGCTCTAGCAAGTGAAATGCTGTCCATAATACAAGGGAAACCCTTCATGTTTATGCTATATAGATGCCGCGTGCAGTATGGAAGACAGCATCTTAGGGGTTGAAATTTCTCCATTAGTCCCTGCTGACAACAGTTGTACCAACACAATCACTCTGACATAAATATAAGTCACAGTTTAGAGGGGCCATGACTGAAATTGTCCTCAAAAAGGGCTTAAAGGGGTATGCCAGGAAAAAACTTTTATATATATCAACTGGCTCCAGAAAGTTAAACAGATTTGTAAATTAGTAGTAAATGAAGAAAAAAGGTGTCCTGCACTCACCGCTTCAGTCCAGGTAATCCTGCTCCCATCTCGGGTCACGACTCGAACACGGAGGACATGGGTAGTGGAGCGCTCAGAGGAGCTTCCTCTGAGCGCTCCACTACCCATGTCCTCCGTGTTCGAGTCGTGACCCGAGATGGGAGCAGGATTACCTGGACTGAAGCGGTGAGTGCAGGACACCTTTTTTCTTCATTTACTACTATTTGGTGACTACGGTCTTTATTGTCCTAGCACCTCCGTTGCCAGGGTGGATTTCCAGACTAGCGGGACGCCGTCTCCATCTCGTGGTCTTAGGAGGCCTAAGGTATCGGTGCCACTGTTGTTTCTTGTTTACTTTTAGTAGATTTGTAAATTACTTCTATTAAAAAATCTTAATCCTTCCAGTACTTATGAGCTTCTGAAGTTAAGGTTGTTCTTTTCTGTCTAAATCCTCTCTGATGACACCTGTCTCGGAAAACGCCCAGTTTAGAAGAAGTTTGCTATTGGGGGATTTGCTTCTAAACTGGGCCTTTCCCGAGACAGGTGTCATCAGAGAGGATTTAGACAGAAAAGAACAACCTTAACTTCAGAAGCTCATAAGTACTGAAAGGATTAAGATTTTTTAATAGAAGTAATTTACAAATCTGTTTAACTTTCTGGAGCCAGTTGATCTATAAAAACATTTTTTTTTCCTGGAATACCCCTTTAAAGAGGTTTTCCGGGTCTTTTTCACAAATGGCCTATCCCCATTATAAGCCACCAAAATCTCAGTTTGTCAGAGCTGCAGCCCCCAGATACACAATGAATGGAGCCAGCAGAACCTTTTGCAAAATAAATAGTGGCTGTGCTGGGTCACTGCAGCTTAGCTCCCATTGATTTCAATGGGAGCTGAGCTGAAGTACTCACACACAGGGGCTACACAACATACAGAGTTGGCTGCTTCTGGTTCGGCTCACTGAGTACGCTGGGGAGTATGCTTGATGGCTTATACCAGTATTTCTCAAGTGCGGTCCTCAAGTCCCCCCCAACCGGTCATGTTTTCAGGATTTCCTTAGTCTTTCACAGGTGATAATTATGGTCAGTGAATCAGGCATCACCACAGTTAGGCTGGGTTCACACTACGTTTTCTCCCATACGGGAGCGCATACGGCAGGGGGGAGCTAAAACCTCGCGCTCCCGTATGTCATTCATTTCAATGAGCCGGCCGGAGTGAAACGTTCGGTCCGGTCGGCTCATTTTTGCGCCGTATGCGCTTTTACAACCGGACCTAAAACTGTGGTCAACCACGGTTTTAGGTCCGGTTGCAAAAGCGCATACGGCGCAAAAATGAGCCGACCGGACCGAACGTTTCACTCCGGCCGGCTCATTGAAATGAATGACATACGGGAGCGCATAGAAAGGCATACGGAAGCGCGAGGTTTTAGCTCCCCCCTGCAGTATGCGCTCCCGTATGGGAGAAAACGTAGTGTGAACCCACCCTTATATCACCTGTGAAAGACTAAGGAAACCCTGAAAACATGACCTGCGAGGAAACAAGACCTTGAGGACCGCGCTTGAGAAATACTGGCTTATATTAAGGCTAGGTCATCGACAAACACATCCATAGAAACCTCTATAAGGGTATGTTCACATGTACGCAGATTTGATGTACAGGATTTTCTGCTGCCAATTTCAATGTAAACTAAATGACTGAGCACAGCTTTCGGCAGTTAAAAATCCTGCATATCAAATCTGCACAGGATCCTTTATGTGTGAATGTACCCTAAAGGGAACCTGTCGTCACTTTTATAATGCCTGAACCACGAATCATTGGAGTGGTCCCCAGAGGATCCTGCCTAACCTTCCAGCCTTGATTGATAGATAGATTTCTCCCTGTTTAACATTTTTTTCATATCAACTGGCTCCAGAAAGTTAAACAGATTTGTAAATTACACCTATTAAAAAATATTAATCCTACCAGTACTTATCAGCTGCTGAAGTTGAGTTGCTCTTTCCAGTCTGTTAACAGTTCTCTCTGCTGACACCTCTGTCTGTCTCAGGAACTGTCCAGAGTAGGAGCAAATCCCCATAGCAAACCTCTCCTGCTCTGGACAGTTCCTGAGACAGACCGAGGTGTTAGCAGAGAGCACTGTTATCAGACAGAAAAGAACAACTCAACTTTAGCAGCTAATAAGTACTGGAAGGATTAAGCTTTTTTAATAGAAGTAATTTACAAATCTGTTTAACTTTCTGGAGTCAGTTGATATAAAAAAATAAAAAAAAATGTTTTTTTTTACTGGAATACCCCTTTAAGGATGAGGAACATCTATTAATCAAGGCTGGTGGGGTCGGAAGAAGCCACCAGAGATTGCCCAGATGACTCGTAGTTCAGGCAGCATGACAGGAAGAATATGTTCCCTTTAACCATGAACTGTCATCACTAAATATTGCTAGGATTATGTTGTTCTTCTGGTTTGGAGTGCGTCTCTTGTAGTTCTATTAGAATTTATGTACTACTGGACTTTAAATTAAAGGACATCTGCAGCAAAATAAACGTATCCCCTACCCACAGGATAGGGGATAAGTGTCTGATCGCGGGGAGTCTGACCGCTGGGATCCAATGCATGGGGCCACGGCTCTGCTGTGCCACGAACGCTGTCTCCCCACCTCTCCCATAGAGATACATGGAGGAAGCGTGTCAGCCGCAACGTCACGCTGCGGCCGGCACACCTCCTCCATGTTATCTCTATGGGAGAGGCGAGAAGAAAGCATTTGTGCCTCCCCGCCTCTCCCATAGAACTGTATGGGGAGGGGGTGAACCGTCGACCTCTCTGATACACCCATTAGCCGCTCACATAGAGCGGCAATGCGGAGGGCCCATTTGGGAGATCACGAGGGGTCCCAGCGGTTGGACACAACATGTGGATAGGGGATAAGTTGTCTTTTGCTGCAGATGTCCTTTAACAGTAATTAATGCACTTATTATAGGGAACTGCCAAAAGCAGTTTGGTCATTGGCTTTCTTAGCTATATAGCCTAGAGGGGTTTAATTAGTATAGTATATCTAATAGATAAAATATATGTTATACACCAGTCACCATCACCACAGTTGACGTATTGGGATTTTACTGTTATTTTATTGTTACTGTTTACTGCTTTTTTAACCTTTATTCCCTTTGAAAAAAAATCACAAACATCATAAGATTTCCTCCACTTAAACAAATACAAACATTGATGTGCAGGAACATGATGTCACAAGGGCCTAAATGAGTAAATATACTACATCAAAAACTCAAAATACATAGTACTATGTCCATATCACTGTTGTCCAAACTTTCGTTCCACTTAAGGATCTGTGGCAAACAAAAAATGTTTGAGTATGGGTGGGTGAGTATGTTGTTCTTTGAGAGCTGTGTACACGTAATACACACCCCCTGACTGTATAAACCCACCCATCACCAGATATTCACTCCCAATATTAAAATAAATTCACACCCAATAAAATTAGAACAGTGTCAGTAATGAAGACTAACGCCTTTACACAAGTGAATGAGAAGAATGTCCAAAAACAGAGAAAGGGGGTAAGTTAGAAAATTATATGTAATTGCAGAACTGTATACATGAACTGTTTAAATGAACTACAACTTAGAATGTGAACTGCAGATGAGAACACCTCTTTAGATAATATTTACTTTGCTATCTATCTCATAGATAGACTGCCTGTCATGTTACTCCTCATCTAAATCCATTCACACAATTTAAATATAAGTCATCCATATCACTCCTTTTCATCTTTTATACCATTTATCAGCCTTTATTACAGTCTCATCCCAGTGCTCTCTGCTGACACCTCTGTCCATGTCAGGAACTGTCCAGAGCAGGAGAGGTTTGCTATGGGGATTTGTTACTGCTCTGGACAGTTCCGATACAGACAGAGGTGGCATCAGAGAGCACTGTGGTCAGACTGGAAAGAATTACCCAATTTCCTCTGTAGTATACAGTACCGGATAAGTACTGGAAGGATTTAGAAATTTAAATAGAAGTGATTCACAAATCTGTTTAAGTTTTTGGCACCAGTTAATTAAAAAAAAAAATTTTTCACCGCAGTACCCCTTTAACATCTTGCTATCGTTTGATATAATGGCAGTTTATATGCCCATTCACACTACCCTCATTACTTTCTGACACACACACACTATGTTACATCCCTACATTTTTACATTTGACATACTCTCCCCATTAGCTTAGCCCATACACAAATATCGCTTATACCATCTATATTAGCTTAGCCCACACACCAATTCACAGCACACCCATTGCTACACCTATACTGCCCATCTCCCAAGTCCGATGTTCTTATAATACACTTCACAGATCATCCTTTTACTTGCCCATCATCCCTACCATTCATCCAGTCCCCTTCCATCACACTGCCCACATAATTGCATCATAACTCTGTTCCTCTTAGTCATCCACTTACCAGCCTCAACAAGCACCCCAGTTCATTCTCTAAAACACACATATCCCATATAACAGTCGCCAAGAGTGTGTGAGGTCCTCTCCAGGCGGCCAAGTGAATGCAGCTAGCAGTGGCACACTTCTCAGAGATAGCTATTACTACCATATAACCTGTCTGACAACCTTATCTAGTTCTCACTACTGACAAACACAAGAATGAGAGCACTGCTGAAAAGAGGGACCGACACCTATGCCCAGCTGTATAACAGCATATAATAAGGAACGAACTGTCACTGTGGTCACGCGGAGTCCTGGTGCTCTTGAGTCCCAGGGTGCTGGGGACCAAGAAATCCAAAGTCACTCAACAATATACAAATGAAGACAAACAGGTACCCGCACTCACCGCGAGGAAACAGCAAACCGACTCTCCCAGACTCTAGGAAATTCCCAGCATCAGGCTGGTAGCAGGGCGCTCAGAGTGGAGGCGACTGCCGGCAAAGTTTCGCGCAGGACACGCTTCTTCCGGCATCGAGGCAGTCGCCTCCACTCCGAGCACCCTGCTACCAGCCTGATGCTGGGAATTTCCTAGAGTCCAGGAGAGTCGGTTTGCTGTTTCCTCGCGGTGAGTGCGGGTACCTGTTTGTCTTCATTTTTGTATTATCTAGTTCTCATCTTCACATCTTTTTTCAGCACCTCCTGTTTTTGCCACTTCTTTATACTAGCAGACACCATGTTTGCTATACTTAATAACACAGGTATGAATTGTTTGCTGTGTTTATTATATTACACCCATCTAAACCATCTTGATGATATACACATGCTCTATTCATACACATAGCACCATCGGGTCATGCATTTCCCACATGTGATATAGAATGTCTGCGGTGTCCCACCAGGTTTTCTAGTGTGCGCATATACCAGATATAGACTACCTATGTGACTTCATTGTGTGTATGACTAACCTATGTACCTTTGGACATCCATAATGTTTCTAAGATTTTACATGACCCCAAGGTTGTCTCACCTACATTTTTAATCTTTGTTGCCTTATAAACGGCAAACCTATGGCTTAATGACCCAGGAACTTATCTTAGACAGCCTTCCATGGGCAAGATCCCAACTCACTGACATATAATTACTGGGTGGACATGGTTGCCACACATACAGTATGTATGTTTCCCCTGCAGCAAATAAGCAGCTTATAGAGCTGTATATTATACATTAGAGCTACCTGACCCGGCCTGACTTCCCAGGATGGGGAAACTATATTACGATTGATGTCAATAGATGCCACTTACCAGATTTTTGCCATCTAATCAGGATTGCCCATCTGCCACAATTCTTGTTTGAGAACGCTCTTTATGGGAATGTTCAACTACTAAATTACGATAGATGGGTCAACTACCCCCTTGGGTATCTGAGTGAAATAAGTTAGTTAATACTGTAATTTATTATGAGAATGTCATTTATAAGAAATAAGTTGTCCCCAGTAATCCATAAGGTGTGGGACAGGCAGTAAAACTCCTGACACTTTACAACACAAACTCTGCTCAGTTCTCCGTCTTTTAGGCTCTAGCATAAATGGAGCTTTAAGAATAGTAAAATGGCTTCTAAAATGGCTATGACCCCCCCCCCTCTCCCCCCCTTCTCCATTTTCCTGAGCTGCCTACCCTTGTTTTCACTCCTTCCGAAATGCCTGTGTGTGTTGTATTCAGACTTAGAGATTCAAGAAGACACATTAACATTTTACTAGTTTGTTTATGCAAATTGTTATTATGATTTATTTTGTATGGGTTACAAAAGTTACTGGTGTTCCCTGTTGCTATATTGCTGCTTTTATACGACATTATTGTATCTTGTTCTCATGCTTTATTTTCCCTGTGTTCTTATCAAGTAGCTTGGCTATACAATTGATGCTTATTTTACTCATCCACTACTAGCTCAGCTCTCCATGTGCACTTACTTAGGGGTGCCTGATCTCCTTACTGGTCACCTTATTTTGCTTATGATTGGCTGCAATATTGTGCAAGTAATTTTAATGGTCGTGATGTAACTCTTACACAAGCTGATGTCATGCTATGAAATTACAGAGTGGATGATCAAAGGATAAGACAAACTAATAAAATAAAGCTGTGATTGTTATAACTATTATGTGCTCTGTATCTATTGGTCATATTAAGAGCACATCTAAGTAGTTCAGAACTTCAGCGGGTCAACATCTCTACAGATAGTAATGTCTTGTGTACCTTCTCAACCACTGATCTAACAATTTCTGTCATTCATTACATGGCAGAATCTCTACAAACAGATTTAGGAACAGACTCATTTTATAATCACAAAATGGTAAGCTTTCTCGTGGTAACATCCTACCATCTGTGACCCTATCGCATACATGGAATTTATTCACAGTCTTCTGAGTTTGATTCTGTTTGAAATTCAATAAAATGTACTATATGCAGAATTATAAGGGATGCCTCTCTAAAGCCTACAATGTTAAAGGCCCAAACACTGTATAACGTAAAAGGCCTTATTTTCATATTCAGTCTAGCATAAACTTTTGCAAAATGATTGAATCAACATGACAACACGTTGGAGATGAAGATAATTAGCATTTTTTTATTCTTGCCATCCAACAGGCATACTTTTTATTTATTATTATTTTATTTTTTTAACTATTTCACTGTATTTTTCAGCTGTATGAGGATTTTTTTTGTATATATTTTTATTTGACAATTTTCATAATGCAAAATAAATAGGTTTTACTCAGGTCTGCTAGTACACAACCCATGAGAACTTTAATCTGTGGGTCAGACTCAGTACCATCTATTTCAGATTTTTTGTTTTTTTTTGTTTTGAAGGATGAGATGTATTTCCTATAGACATTATTTTGAGGTAATATTTTAATAACTTGTACATCTTGACACAACCATACCACCGCCTTGGCCAGTGATCTGACTGTCAATATGACGTCCAGGCCCAAGCGTCAGAAACCGGAGGCACTGTAGGAGTGCTGGAGGTAAGTGGGGGTTTATTTTTTTTATATACTGTAGAACGAGCATTCTTCTAAACCCTCCTCCTGTTGGATAACCCCTTTAAATATAGAGGAAGCCCTAGCAAAAATATTTCCTTGCTAGGAAACTCTTACAAATGTAAATGCTTAAAATTATTGTAATGCGAGAATATATGTTTTTTTTTTTAAATGCATGGCACAGATAAAACAACTGCCCCGAATGTACCAGCAGCCTCCACATAGTCATCACGCAGTTTCCCTATATCCTTTATGTTTTCTGCTTATGGCTGAACTAAGTGTTTAGAAAAGGGCCCTGTGTGCAGTCTGATCCTTTGGTCGTGTGTTAGTGACTCCCTTTCATCAACATCCTTTTCTATTGAAAGATGGCAAACCTTTTTTGGTTATGATGACAACTCTCGAAAAGATTGGCTGGAAATATGGTTTCATGGTTACTGAGCTCGAGCCATCAGCACCCAACAAATTCAGTAATTTAGTTAAATATAATGGATTTCAGACCAAAAACTGGTGAGAGAAGTAGGGAAACTACTATACTGTAAAGAACACATTATCTATTAAGATACAGAAGACCTTTTCTACATTTTTCTATACAGTACAATACTGTGGAATATACTTATGATTTACAGTTAAAGTCTAAACTCTATATTAGTTTATATTTTATTATCCAGCTCACTAATAAACAGGATATTCTATGGAATAACGGCTTGACATGTCCTTTATCACTTTTACTACTTTACATAGACCACCAATATCATGTTACAAAATACGATCAGATATTATCAGTGAATTGCTTTTAAGCTTGTGCTGAACCTCTGTGCACTTACAAAGCTTTCCGAACACAAAGGATCTGTGGAGGAAGATATTACCAATACATAGCCAAGTATAACACTGTGTACACATCTGGTTTCATATTGGACTTTTGTTCATTAGGCCTCTAAACAGCTATTTCTCTGCACAAAGAAGCCTGGACTATTTCCGACAGAGCTATGTAAATATGTCACAAATTTTACTCCTAAAAAACAAAGTGGACATCTCATTGTTTAAAACCACTAGAAGTGAATTAAAGATATACCTACATACAAAGATAAACATGAAAAAATATTGCATACAACCTTAGTCACATGAAGGGTAAAAAATGACCCAGGTCATGATGCTAGCAGTGTTGTGGCTACACTTTGCAGTAAGGAATTTAAGCAGGAACTGACATGTATTAATAAAACTGAAAAAACTAAGTGCAGGATAGAGACTTTAAAATGCCACAGGTCTATGTTAGTCTATGGAGACCAGGTGTCAAAGCCAAAGGGCAATGAAAGATTCCTATGCTGCTCCCAGAAGGAATTTGTAAACAGTGGCAAGTAAGAATATTTTATGCAGAGCTGGATGTAGCTATAGTTTATCACTTTAAGGATAGCACGTTTTGAATTTCCAAGCCAAGAATGTCATTTTTATGGAGCGTTTCATTAGGAAACAGTGCATCCAAGTATAATCCGTATGAGGTGTATAGTTCATGGTTCTATACCACTCGACAAGCAACAGGCTATAAAGAATATACCGATTAATGAATGTCGTGATGCAGGAATACAAGAGATGCTTGTGGTTCTAAGTCAACCTTAACATTCTCTAGCAGCGGCTTACATCATACCAAGTCTACCAGAAATGTCAAGAATGTGAAGAGGCATATTAAACCAAAAGGACACAACTTTAAGTGCATAATACTAGCTTATACTATTCCCCACTTCATTAGTGAGAAAAATGGACTCGCATAAATGCTTGTTAAAATCCTTACCCTACACTTCTCTGGTTAATGCGCAAGAACCATCCACGTTCCTCTCTGCCTGACAACATTCACTGGAAGATTAATTGCCCCATGGCCGACTGTAACAACCCACGTCCTTCTCTCATTTCCTTTTGTATATTCTTCCACTATTATATAGAAATTTAAGTGCCAGGCCTTATTTTTTTATTTTATATGCTATATTATTAAGTGAAGTGAAGTGCTCTAATATGTAGTGTTATCTATACCTGACTTATACATTATCTGGTCATTTAATTAAATAGAGTAAAAAAAATTGTAATAATAATCATGATGAGACTTTTTTTAGGCTTAAGAAACAAACCTAGCCAAAAAAAAACTGAATATTTAAGTAGAGAGGAATTCAATTATCTAAGCCCAGCACCACCCAGAGAGGTGACAGAGGGGGTTCATAGTAAAATATCTCTGGATAAGCAATTAAATAAATGGTGGCTGGGATGAGCAGAAATCAATCCCCAGCAAACATACATTCCTTCTCAAATGGGACATGTTTGTTGGAACATTAAAGGATTTTCATCCTATCACAAATCCTCAGAAAATAGCAGGCAGAAAAGAAACCTTATTATGAGTAACTGGCAGTATCTCATTAAATCTTTCAATTGTCCAATCGTCCACAGCAGACCTCCAAGAGACTTGTATATTATACTCATTGCAATTAACCAAACAAAAGATTTTAACCGCCAGAGCGTTCGGGAAATGTTTGGTCGAGGCTGAAGAAGTGAAATTATATTCCAAGGTTGGCCAGATGTCACAAGGGGTGATATGCATGTGTTCATTTCATCTGCAGCTTTGTGCGGGGACCTGTCTATTTACAGCACTACAGCTAAGCACTCGGAGGCCCTATTCACTCATGAATCCTTTCAGAAAGTGCTGAAGCACCCCTTAAGCCCACTTAACTACCATTTTCACACACTCTCCCAGCTCTCCTTTTTGTCCTTGCTTCCATTACATCAAACAGAGGAACAAAGCAAGAGAACAGAAACTCACAGGCAGAGAATAGACCCATCACAAATATTAATTTGAAAAGGTGTTGAAGTGCAGAATCTGCTTTTATACACAAGGACAACTTGCATTTTTTTGTGTGAGATTCTCTTAGCTGCAATAAGCTAGGTTTTCAGCCAAAGAGAGGCAAAGACTCAAAGTGCAATTATATACAGGGAACTGATTCAAATCAAACACTGCTCTGCACTGCTTTAGATCTGGCCTGATAAAGACTTGGCTAGCACTGTTAAATAGAAGCCCTATATGAGATGCAGGTCTCACTCTATGGATAGATACAAAGGCGCAGGCTGAAAGAATACCCCCCTTACAGAAAAGTAACATTACAATTTCACTTTTAATTTGAGTGTAAACAACCCTCCACCAAAAATCCCTCTTTAACCGTTTAGCCCGCCGAACACTATGTCATCTCACAAATGTTCCTGGAAAATGCGGCATTGTCCGGGCTCTTCTTTTTTTCTTTTCCCCCTCAAGTGAGGGATTTGAGGAGTGTTTAGAGAGGAAAAACTTGGCCAGCAGGAAAGGGGTTAAGTGGAGGATCTTTACGGGCACATTAGCCATTCATGTCTGGAAATGTACAGCAGCCCAGCTTGCTGATCACATTTAGACAGGGTGAAGGAACCTGGCCTATTTGTTGAATGGACCCCACGGGGCAGTGACACACACGGCATGTTTGTTTGAACTTCATTAACTTCATTTCCAAAATTAAATTCTCCGTCATGTGTCACGACAACGTAAGGGAGAAAATGGAGGTGCCAGTTTTAGATGCAAAAACCCCCAAGAATTCACATGTGTGTTTTGGGCGCTAGTGACTCATTGCATTGGTAAGCACCATCCTGTGACTAAACTAAAATATGGACTCGCCCTTCAATCCACCCCTAACATTGTACCTTTCTGCAAATATGTTTCCAATCTCCACATTACACATCAATCTGGAATCCATTAATACCTGCCACAGCCTGAAATATTGCTACCTTTCTGACATGGAAAAACCCATGGTTTCTTTTTATCACCACCTTCTGTATGATTACAAAATGTCATAAAACCTCATTTTAATTTAAATCCGGGCTGATTTGCAGGTGTTCCTCAGGGTTACAAATTTATCAGGAACATAACGGCGGCTGCAGAGATCAAAACACTGCACAGCAGGCCAGCAACTTCATGGGCCACAGACACTCAATGGGCAGAGGCCTTCTCACAGGCTTTATGATGAAATACAAAACAGTCAGCAGGAATCTATATCTTATTCAGACCTGAAGAAAATGTTGCCTCCTCCCCTCCCCCAAAATGCATACACACATACAATTACCCATAATCTGCTTACACTGGCAGACTGCGGTGGGTTTGCTAACATTAACTGCAAACAGTCTTTTGACAGAAAATACGACTAGCCACCGGGAGTCCAGTAATAGTTAAATGAATGCCCATGTTATTATCTACCTCACAAGCAAATTAAAGCAGCACTTTACAACCCATTCCCTACCACTCGAAAAATTCACATATTAGGAGAAGCAGTTTCTACAGAACAGACATTTATTTTGTGCTAACGTTTTACTTGAAAAATGATGATAATATATGCACTTTTTAGCTTTATAAATCATTATGCTGAAGAAATAAAAGTTTTTATGTATTTAGAATATTATAAGTGTCCTGTTCAGAAAGTGCAATATAAAATTACTGAAATGACATCATTTTCTATTAGAACAAGACATTTAAAGAAAGTGCTATACATTCACAGCCATTAGGATAAGGCCACAAATATTGTCCTCTAATTCAACTGTTTATTATTTTTTTGTGGGCAAGTTGACTACATATGCCCTCATGTCCGTACACATGCCCACACTAAAAATACTCTACTATTTACTAACTGTGAATTATACAAAAAGTAATGGCAAGATTTTATCTGGACTAGGAGACTCTTTCTTAGGAATGTATCCACCTTTTCCAGCCCACCGGAGCACCTGAAAGCTGAACTAATTTACGCAGGATAAGTCATCAACTGCCGAGCCGAGAAGTTCGTGACGAATCGAATTTACTGTAAGTTCGCTCATCTCTAGATATGACATGTAACATGCATACAGACATTTGCTCATAACCAACATAGAATGCCACCTCTAGAAGACCACAAAAATAATCTAGAAAAGTTTACATACAATACAGCATCTTGGAAAAAATGCAATGGTCTGCAACTAGTTGCTTGACAGTGTTTGTGAGCCGTTAAAGATATGTTGGGATTGGTTCATATTTGAATGGCTGTCATCTATAAGTCATTGACCTCAAGTGATATATGTGGCCAGTCATAGTACAATAAACTAAACTGTTGCATCCGTACAAACCAATCATTCCTTAGTCCGGAGATAACCATTCTACTGTCACCAGAGACATAGATGTATGTAGTAAAATAGGTTTGTCAGGAGAAAAAGATCAACTGGTCCATCTAGTCTCTCCTTATCTTTCTTATTACGTTTTATCCTAGCATAGACATATGTTTATCCATAGCAGGTTTAAAGGGGTACTCCAGTGGAAAGCTTTTATTTTTTATTTTTTTATCAACTGATGCCAGAAAGTTAAACAGATTTGTAAATTATATTTTCAAACAATAACCAACCACTCAAAACTAGTACCAGTTGCCTGATACATGGATGAGAAATAATATAAATAAATAGCTGGATCGTGCTTCAAATATAGGATACAATTTTATTAAAATATATAAAATGTCAATTAATGTAACTTAGCCTCATTGCACAGGGCCCTTGTGCCGAGGAAAAGAAAATAGATTTACTTAGACATACACTTGCAATAAGAAATAAACACCGATATTTAATATTTATATAAAAATATAGTAAAATATGTCACTTTCAATAGTCCGGCAACTGATAATCCAGAGATGTGTTAAAGTCCCGTAACTGATATAGAATCCTGATATCTTGAAAGGAATGGGTGGGTTAATAGTTACCAGCTTGAATAGAGTCCCACTGTAACGTCACCTGAGGAAAACTGGTGAGGTCCGCAAATTTCGGGTGGTGTGAAGACGCTGGCATGCGTCACCGCGGCGGTCTGCCTGCCACAGACCAGTGTTAATAATAGCCGCTCCCGTAATCTTTCGCTGTAGTTGGAATCTTAGCTGTGCAGACCTCGTGGTATCCTGATGACGTGTGACGTCTCAGGCGCTTGGCAACGCCTTCTGGATGTGCAGACTTAGATGGTATTGCTGGTTTAACCCACAGGGTGTCCGACCGCCTGAGACGTCACACGCCATCAGGATACCACGAGGTCTACACCGCTAAGATTCCAACCACCTTACCTCGGCTAGTTAATTGTGAGCTGCACAACCTCTTTGTTTTTTCAGTTTTTTCGATTGAGATTTGTAAATTAATTCTATTAAAAAAATCTTAATCCTTTCAGTACTTATTAGCGGCTGTATACTACATTGGAAATTCTTTTCTTTTTGGATTTATTTTCTGTCACAACCACAGTGCTCTCTGCTGACACCTCTGTCCACGTCAGGAACTGTCCAGAACAAGAGAAAATCCCCATAGCAAACATATGCTGCTCTGGACAGTTCCTAAAATGAACAAAGGTGTCAGTATAGAGCACTGTGGTCGTGACAGGTAAGAAATCCCAAAAGAAAAGAATTTCCTTTGTAGTATACAGTTGCTAATAAGTACTGGAAGGATTAAGAATTTTTAATAGAAGTAATTTACAAATCTAAATAAAGAAATGGGTACCATTCACCTCTAGACCAATACCAGAAAAAACTGATACATGATGATTGAAAAAATAATAATGATAATAATTGGAACTGTGCTTCAAATTTATGATGAAAACAAAATTGTATTTATTCATATAAAACAACCGCTATTGAAATACAATATGTCATATAATATAACAATGTATCAAACAATGCCTCCTTACACAGGGCCCTTGTGGGGAGGAAAAATGTTGTAAAATGACTCCAATAAACCTTAAAAGTTATTTAAAGTGTCTTTCATCCAATAATCCGGCAAATATATAGTGCAGTTTAGCAGATTATAGATATATTATCCAAGTCTGCATTTATATGTTTGTGCAGCATATATTTACCGGCTTGAAAAGATAGATGTGCAGAGTTTTGAAGCTGTTTTCGCTGTCCGTCCTGTAGAGGCTGATGTGTGCTGGCGTGCGCACTGGCGACTGGTCAGTCTGCCACAGACCTAGAGATGCCGCGGGTCACGGAGATAGATGTTAGAGCTCCGGTGATGGAAACAGGCCTCGTGGAGGGAATCTTGGCGTATAACGTCAGCTCTGCAGCACTGAATGTCAGCCCGGTAGATGGTGTTGGTAGGAGCGGTGGCAACCAAATGCAGGCGGCTGGATTGATGGTATGTAGAATTAAAGTTCTGCTATAAACTGCAGTAATAATACAATGGTTTCTCTTGTAGCGGTATTGATGCGGTAAAAAAGCCTCTAGACGCATTTCAGGGTGCTGTGTATATTGACCCTTTCCTCAGTAGAGATAGAGGTTATCTCTACTGAGGAAAGGGTCAATATACACAGCACCCTGAAACGCGTCTAGAGACTTTTTTTTACCGCATCAATACCGCTACAAGAGAAACCAATTAACCCCTTAGGACTGAGGGGTTTTCGGTTTTTGCACTTTCGTTTTTTCCTCCTCACCTTTTAAAAATCATATCCCTTTCAATTTTGCACCAAAAAATCCATATGATGGCTTATTTTTTGTGCCACCAATTCTATTTTGCAGTGACATCAGTCATTTTACCCAAAAATCTACAGCGAAATGGAAAAAATTGAAGAAAAAACGCCATTTTGTAACTTTTGGGGGCTTCCGTTTCTATGCAGTACATTTTTCAGTAAAAATGACACCTGATCTTTATTCTGTAGGTCCATACGATTAAAATGATACCCTACTGATATCTGTTTGATTTTGTTGTACGTCTGGAAAAAATCATAACTACATGCACGGAAATGTATACGTTTAAAATTGTCATCTTCTTACCCCTATAACTTTTTTATTTTTCTGTGTATGGGTTGGTATGAGGGCTCATTTTTTGCGCCGCGATCTGACGTTTTTAGCGGTACAATTCTTGTATTGATCGGACTTTTTGATCGCTTTTTATTCATTTTTTCATGATATAAAAAGCGACCAAAAATATGTTATTTTTTTGCGTGTACGCCATTGACCGTGCGGTTTAATTAATGATATATTTTTATAGTTCGGACATTTACGCATGTGGCGATACCACATATGTTTATTTTTATTTACACAGTTTTTTTTTATGGGAAAAGGGGGGTGATTTGAACTTTTATTAGGTAAGGGGTTAAATGACCTTTGTTAACTTAATTTTTTTTTCCACTTTTTTTTGCAGTGCTATAGCTCCCATAGGGAGCTATAGCACTGCACACACTGATCTCCAATGCTGATCCCTGCAGAGCCATAGCTCTGCACGGATCAGCGATATAGGGGCTCGATTGCTCAAGCTTGTAGTTCAGGCTTGGAGCAATCAAACCCCGATCGGACGCCGCGAACACAGGTAAGGAGATCTCCGCCTGCGTCCCAGCTGATCGGAACATCTGTCCGATCAGCCCGACTGAGCTGCTGGGAAGCATTTACTTTCGTTTTCAGACGCGGCGGTCAACTTTGATCGCCACGTCTGAAGGGTTAACAGCGCGCGGCACAACGATCGGTGCCGCACGCTGTTAGCCCAGGGTCCCGGCTATGATTAGCAACCGGGACCGACCCTATTTTTAACACCGGGAGCGGGCTTAGGATGTACAGGTACGTCCTAAGTCCTTAAGGGGATATACACAGCACCCTGAAACGTGTCTAGAGGCTTTTTTACCGCATCAATACCGCTACAAGAGAAACCATTGCATTATTACTGCAGTTTATAGCAGAACTTTATTTCTACATACCATCAATCCAGCCGCCTACATTTGGTTGCCACCGCTCCTACCAAAACCATCTACCAGGCTGACATTCAGTGCTGCAGAGCTGACGTCACACGCCAAGATTCCCTCCACGAGGCCTGTTTCCATCATAGGAGTTCTAACATCTATCTCCGTGACCGGCGGCATCTCTAGGTCTGTGGCAGACAGACCAATCACCAGTGCGCACGCCAGCACACATCAGCCTCTACAGGACGGACAGCGAAAACAGCTTCAAAACTCTGCACATCTATCTTTTCAAGCCGGTAAATATATGCTGCACAAACATATAAATGCAGACTTGGATAATATATCTATAATCTGCTAAACTGTACTATATCTTTGCCGGATTATTGGATGAAAGACCCTTTGCGATATTGCAACATTTTAAATAACTTTTAAGGTTTATTGGATCATGTATCAGTTTTTTCTGGTATTGGTCTAGAGGTGAATGGTACCCATTTCTTTATTTTGCTTTAACAATTTTTATACTTTGCGGTGTAAGTACTATCCATTCATACCTCGACTAATTTTTTGTGGGCTGCACCCCCATATTTATCAATTTACACATCTGTTTAACTTTCTGGCACCAGTTGATTTAAAAAAAAAAAAAAGTTTCCACTGGAGTACCCCTTTAAATTCAGTTACTATAACAACAGGGATGTGCAGTCTTAATCTTTACCTGACCCTTGCAACTATCTACTTTGAGTATCCACCCTAGAGGATGGCCCCCAGACTGAGAAAGTAAGAATAGTTAGATCGCCAGGTAGAAACTAAATGGGTACATCAGTAACCGAATCAGAATCAAAGCATTAGTCAATAGCCAGAGCCAAGTTCAGAGTAAGCCGGTTACATCAGAAAAATACCAGCATCAGAGGAGGCAACATTAGGGTTAGAACCAGTCTAATACCTACAGTGTTTTATAGCATATCAATCCACCCCATCATCCTGAATTAAAGTGATTTAAAGCTCCATCAGCAATTGAGGCAACTAGAGCGGTGGGAACGGTTATTATAATATGGGCTGTGTTCAACTGTGTGTAGTATGACTACTGTATTACTGGAACAAGGGCAAGGGTGAATATTTAATGTCCAGAGATGTGTATTCAGCGCTGGCCATGCTTTCACAAGATCATGTTCACAGAGTCTGGCCAGTGCTGAATACACCCCCCCTTTTACTGTAACTACACTGAACACAGTCTATAATATAGTAACATACCTGCCCCTCCTGACTGATCACCTCAATCGACAGAAGGGCTACAAAGCACTAAAACACAGGGGGCGGCAAGCAACATGATATAAAAAGGTATGTGATCAGGCATCCCTAAGCTACCTTATGGATACACAAGTACTCATTAAGTAACATCCACCACCCTAACATTATACCCACTCTCTAAGCCAAGTTTAGCTCTATGATGTTTTGCAAATACAATAGAAGAAACGTTTTCAAAATGTAATAACCCATTAGCGACATCATTACAAACCCTAAAGAACCTTGTCAATGGAGTTATACACTAACATGCAAACACCACTACAGTATAAATCCTAGTAATGAAAAATAAAAATGGGCAATCATGGATATAGGTATGATAGAACAGTTATCAGTACCCATGTCTATCCAGGGTCCCAGTAATTCCAGAGCTTTAGGGGAGATTTATGAAGCTGCCTAAGGGTAGGGTCACACTTAATGGATCCGCAGCATATTTGCCGACCAATAGTGTGTCTCCAGCTGTTAAAACAACCCACCCTCGCCCACCCCTAGGCCTGTCTGCAGCAGCAATCACGAAGTGAAATTGAAATTCAAAGCTGCTATGGGACAATACTTACTGTAACACAGCCTGACAAGGTGTCAGGTCTGGTGCACAAAATGCTATTGAGACCCTAGACTCACCACTGGGCACTAACCACCACCAGTTTTAACATGGAGAGCTGTCAGGTTCACAGCATGATAACTGAGCACATGTGACTGTCCAGATGAAAGCAGACTAGAGGCGCCCTCTTTTGCATATCGCATGCCCAAATTAACGCCTCCAATAGTTGGTGAACAGATTGAGCTTTAGAGTTAAGGACAGAATAAAAATGAGATTCTCAACGAGGGACAAGGCCTAATTTAAATCTTAAAGGGAATCTGTCAGGTCTATATTATGCTCAGAGTCTCCTCCCTCCACAACCCCTCTGTCTTGGCTCTCAGCAATGAGCATTCTACAACAAGGGGTGGGGGAAAGAGGAGGTGTGCATCCTGCAGCTCAGAACCGACTCTGACACTTGGGCTTGGAAAGAAAAACCTAACTCTTTATAACTTTGCAAATGGCCATCTGGAAAGGGACAGGAATCATTTGTCTTACCTCCCTATCAGCTATCAGCCCATGTCTGAAGCCCTGTGCAGGATAAAGTGCTGACAGATTCCCTTTAACGTTGCGATTTTGCACTCCAAAATCCAAAATAGCTTATTTAATTTTTCCACAGCTATATAAAGGTATGTTTTTTTTTTTATAGTGGGAAAATTTTTATGTTTACTGACACCATCTTGGCATACATATAATTTATTGAATGCCTTTTTTTAGCCAATGGGAAAAATGGAAATGAAATGGTAACTTTTCCCTGTGTGTGTGGTCATTGGGGGCGATTTATCAAAACCTGGTGGTGCAGTTGACCATAACAACCAATCAGATTGCTTGTTTCATTTTTCAGAGGCCACTTTAAAAATTTAAGAAGGAATCTGATTGGTTGCTATGGGCAACTGCACCACTCTTCCTCTACACAGGTTTGGATAAATCTTCCCCATTATGATTATTGCAATTCTAAATGTATTTATCTTTTATTATGTCTTTGGCTTCATTCACACTATGAAATTCACCCGCTATTAAATGTCTGTTTTCTGTGTAAGACTTGTTTCCATGATGGGAGTAGTAGTAGTCCCTCAGCACTGCAGGAGTCTGCTGATGTCACCTCTACTGAGCATGCTCAGTAAAACTAAGGACGTTATTATAACGGGCATCAACGGGTGTATTTCCTAGCGTATGTCAGCCATAGACTTCAATGTTATAAATAACAGACGTTAATTTACACGTTTCTTGTGAGGGGCAAAAAAATGAGTGCATGTCACGTTATTTCTCCCATCACAAATAACGTCCGTTATTCATGACAGGCTATAACGGGTCATAAAGTGTAATATAAAAACACCATAGACTTGAATGGGGTTGTTTAAAGCACGTTTAAAATGGCTTTTCAAACGGGCATTTATAATGGGTGAACTTCTATAGTGTGAAAGGAGTCTTACTTGTCATTATTTATCTTTTACTATGTCTTACTTGTCTTGCTACTTACTTTTCTTACTACTATGGCTTACATGGTAGCCTGTAATAATGTCAGTTATGTTACTAGTTTTAACTGTCTAGGGGAGGCATAGACAACCGTCAGCACTGCAGATGTTTTGGATTACATCTCCCATGATGTTCTTACATTCAAAATGTTGTCAAAGCATCATGCAAAACATTTGAAGGGCACAAAAGGTTATCAATGCCTGGTCTAGGGTTATGCCACCTTACTAAATTAGAGATCCAAAGCCAAACAGAGACCAACATGTAAGACTTTCAGACTTCAAAAGTAATTTATTTAATAAAAGATGCATTTTATAGTCTAAAAAAATTATTATTACTTGTTTTTCAGTCACTCATCTCAAATTCATGTGACTTGGAATGACTTATTTTTGCCGGAAGATTTAAACTTTTCGGTCCATTGGGGTTTATCTTCGTTATTGATTAAAGGGGTATTCTGGATGTTAGAATTTTTTTTTAGATGTTGCTGGGGCTGCAATGAAAAACAAAAAACATAAACCAACTTACCTGCCTCGCCCCATCGGGGGACCCCTTTGTGAAGTGTTCCGATCTCCTGCTGAATTCTCTGGCTGCTACTTAACAGATGAACTTGTGTGAGCAGTGATGACCCGCTCAGCCAATTACTGGCTTTATGGGGTGTGACTGCTAAGACCCTGCCATCTCAGGGAAAGCAGCCAGGGCATTCAACGGGGGGAAAGCAAGGGGAGTCCCAGAGTACAGAGGTAGGTAAGTATGTGTTTTTCTTTTGTTGTTTTCACTGTGGTCCAAGCAATATAAATAACATCCAAAATAGCCCTTTAACGTAAAAAAAAACATGTTCACTTTGTAAATGCAATAAGAGAGTTCACATCAGCTCATCCGTACTGCATGATTAGCACAAAGGACCGGAGTAGAACACCTTAAATACATGAAAACTTTAAGAAGAGAAAGTCCACGGTATTAGTCATACACTTCACCTTTATACCATAATCAGTATCTCTGTATATGTAATTCAGTAAAGCATCAAGATTTTATTGCACAAGAAAAATGTTTTTTTACATTTTCACTTTGTGGGTTGTTATTGATGCAGAAATACAAGTACAAGTTGTTATAGATCCCAAAATGCCACTCATGTTTGTTTTTTTTCTATTGGTCACCATAATTAAGGACTTTTTACTTTATAGCCATTTATTTTAGTTTTTTATTGTTTTAAAAACATAATTGAATTTTTTATTCACATGTACTAGAAAAAAAATCAGCTTGGAAATCAGAGCATGCTGTGTTTACAAAGTTGCAGCTTGCTTAATTTGTTGGGGAAATGCAGTAAATGTTTACTCCAATTATAAACAAAATTTTTATGTCTTCTTGTTTTTTTGTTTTTTTTTTGTTTCACAAAGCTCCTGAACACAGAGTGCTAATTTACGAGGAAACTGCTAATATTCAAATCTACAGCATGCTTATTATGAAATAGATTTGTCATACATTTTCAATGTGCATTTCACTACTTGGAAGACCTTGTGCCAAAATCTACGGTAAAACCAATCTGTTATCTGAGCAAAACCTATTCTCTCAGAATAAGGAAGTGGTCCAAATTATATTGGTTAGTAAATCCACATAAAACAATAAAAAGAATTAAAGAAGAATATGCCATATTCGCACAAGCCTAAAATAAATGTAAATAAGCTTAGATCAGACTACTTCTTAAGGGTACATTCACATGGGTGGGCTAGCCATGAGTTTCCCGCTGCGGGTTTGAAGCGCTGCAGGCATTCCACAGCAGAAAATCCATAGCAAATTACACAGACCTCAATAAGGTTTCAGTGAGTATCTTTCTCGTAACCCGCCTGCCTTTACAAATGTCTAGCAAAGTTGCTGTCTGAAATGGTTGTGTAAGATTAAAAAAAATAAATAAATAAAAAAAGTTGAATGCAGAATTTTTCCATTAGAATTGTTTTTGTTGGTGAGTGCAATGTGTCAGCATTCTTTTTGTCCTCACACTGTAGTTGAAAATGGTGATATACCTGAATTTATTTGGGATCCTCTTTGGGAAAAAAACCATGATGGTGTCCTCTTAACCAAAAAACAGCATTGAAATAATGTGTTGGCTAATATTAATCAATAGATTGTTTCTTAGTAGAAAAGTAAGGAAATGTATCCCTTATCCAGAGGACCACCGGGACCACCCCAATCTCCTGTACGGGGCCCCGGGTCTGCTCGAGCGAGTTTTGTACCCAACATGTCAGCTAGTTGAAACACACCCCCTCTATTTATCTCAATTGGAGAGATGAATGGAGGGGGCGTGTTTCCACCATCTAACGTGCTGGGTGCGAAAAGTCATTTGCTTGAGCAGAGTTGGGGCCCCATACGGGAGATCATGGAAGGAGGGATTCCATGCAGTCGGACTCCCTGTGATTGGACAGTTATCCCCTTAGGGGATAAATTCCTTACCCCTCGACATCTTCTTTAAGAAATGCCATTAAAGAGTGGTCTTCTATGTAAGTGGTCTCAAAGAAACTAGCCACTATGCATAATGTGTGGTAGACCGAAAATACAGGATATGAAATTTGGTCTGGATAAGGGGGGAATTTTTCTCAAAGAGGTAGTCTTTGGAGATGTTTTGTTGTTCACAAAAACAGTCAGAAAGCACAAACAACTTTGAACAAATTTTCTATAGTGTGACTCACTGAATCTTATCATTTGCATTTTGCCAGAGTAACTGAAAAATCCTAAGCAAAAATTACAATTACTGCTAATGGAAGCTTTTACAAATGAAGAAGATCTGGTACATTATGCTTGCATAATACACATCAGTGAACTTTTTCCATTGACATATGCAAATAAAGTATGTATGAAGGCATGTTCTGCTTACAAGTCACTTTTGCTGAGAGTATCATCTTTTGCACCAGTCACTGACATGAGAAGTTGTAAACAGCATTTTCTAAGTTAACAAAAACAGCCTACAGACAGGAGTCGGCATTAAACAGAAAGCTTGACTCACCTCTGAACTTGCCACTGTTCAAGACCCATAGCTGGAAGTGCTGCAATGAATTCCCGTACATTACACATGTGACACTGGTGCCTATTCACTGGCCTTGGTGATTGCTTCCTGAATGTACTGCTCAGACCAGTGAATGGCTGCAGCAACATAAAAGATGTCATCCCAGTGGTATTAGGCTGGGTTCACACTACGTTTTGTCCCATACGGGAGCGCATACGGCAGGGGGAGCTGAAAACTTGCGCTCCCGTATGCCTTTGTATGCGGTCCCGTATGTAATTCATTTCAATGAGCTGACCAGAGTGAAACGCTGACTCCGGTCGGCTCATTCTTGCCCCGCATGCGGTTTTCCACCGGACCTAAAATCACAGTCGACCACGATTTTAGGTGCGGTGGGAAAACTGCATACGGGGCAAAAATGAGCCGACCAGAGTCATCGTTTCCCTCCGGTCAGCTCATTGAAATGAATTACATACGGGACCGCATACAAAGGCATACGGGAGCGCAAGTTTTCAGCTCCCCCTGCCGTATGCGCTCCCGTATGGGACAAAACGTAGTGTGAACCCAGCCTTAGGGAAGTTTTTATTTGTTTCAGGTTTTTGTCTTTTTCTATTAGGTTTAGTTTTTTTGCTGGTCCCAGTCTCTAGGCAATTTTTGATAACTTTTGGAAAACCCATTTATAGTGCATTCAAAATAGTTTTTTTTCACATTTTGTTATGTTGAAGCCTTGTGCTTAAATAAAAAGAAATTCAGGTTTTCCCCCATCATTCTGCACTCAAGACAGATATGTGGAAATTGGTTTTAATCGGTCTTGGTCTCAGTGCCGAGACCCCACCAATGACTAGACATAGCTGGGAGAATAGTGTGGCTGTGCTGTACTCACTCACTTCAAATCAGTAGAGTCCAACTCCTGCAATAAGTCAGATCAGGCGAATAAATTTCAGCGTGGTACTGTAATAGAATGTCACCATTGCATGCAACAATTCAGTTCATGAAATTTCTTCTACAATCAAATGTAGTTCATATAAGTCGTCAACACAAAAACTGTGTTGGGAGCTTTAATGCATGTGTCATCATTGCCGGACAGCTACATATAAGCATTGAGTTTGGCTTCTTTTCTTTTCCAGCATGACTATGAGTCAGTGCACAAAGCAAGGTTAAAAGGTAAAACACAAGTGAATTTTTTAAATTTATTTATGCCCAGGCTGCTGGAAAAAAAAATAAACATTACCTTCCGCCGCTCCTCAATGCTGCGAATATCACTGTCCTGTCCTCCAACCCCGAACCTCTCCTGGCTTTTAGAACCTGCCTTGGTGTCCCGCCTCAGCCAGTGAAAGGCTGAGCAGCAGTGTCATGTAATCAACCCGAGCCTGGCCTCTTATCTGGTGCCCGGGCACATTACAGGACACTGTGGCTCAGCCTATCACCTGATGAGATGGGAAAATGCTGCGGGCGGTGACTAGCAGAGCCGAAGTGTTACGTGTTGGGCACCAAAAGGCAGAAGAGGCCCGTGGCCGGAGAACAGGACGGCAATATCAGCAGCACAAGGGGAACAGTGTGAAGGGCAAGTTGATGTATTATTATTTTTATTCCAGCATCCTGGGCATAAGGGATAAAAAAAAGTTTTCATTGAAATTCTCCTATAAGGTATGATTGACAGGGACACTTAAGGTTTTATCTAAAGGAAAGAAGCTTATAATGTGCCACTAAACCTTTAAAAAGTCATTGAAATATGTTAAGATGATATTATTTTTTTAAAGTATTTATTTAGTTTTGCAGTTTAACCTCTTCAGGGCGCCGGGCATATGCATACGCCCTGCATCCCGAGTCCTTAAGGACGTGAGGCGTATGCATACACGCGTGGGAATTCCGATCCCCGCTGCTAGCCGGTTGGGGACCGGACCGGGATGCCTGTTGAAATCATTCAGCAGGCATCCCGGCACATCGCCCAGGGGGGTCCTGAGACCCCCCATGTCGATGATCGCAGAAAATCGCATTTCAATTCAGACATACGATTTTCTGTTATTCCAGGCTGATCGGGTCTCTGGTTACCCGATCACCCGGAAAATAGGGATGATCGGAGCAGTCAGTGACAGCCCCAATCATCCTTAGGGCTAGGAGCGAGGTTGCAGTGCTTCGATCTCCTCCTATCCCCTGCCATTGGTCAGACCTGATTCTGACCAATGGCAGCGCAGGACAGTGGGTTGCCATGGCAACCCCCCGTTCTGCCCACCGCTGGATGTCGTGGGGAACGTGGGGAGAAGATGGAGGCCGGTACCTGGAAAAGAAGATGCTTGGGGACCCCCGATCGTCGCTGGAGACAGGCACAGGTACGGAAACGAAGGTGGGGGGGGTGAATGAAAGTGAAAATAAAGTGATCTGTCTGGGCATGCTGGGAGTTGTAGTTTTGCAACATCAGGAGGGTTAAAGTTTGGAGACCACTGTTACAGTGGTGCCCAAACGGTAGCCCTACAGATGTTGCCAAGCTACAACTCTCAGCATGCCTAGACTGCCCAGGCATGCTGGGAGTTGTAGTTCTGTAACATCTGTCCCTTCAGACTTTGCAATTTTCATGAAACTTTTGAAAATTGCTGCTCTACTTTGAAGCCCTCTAATTTTTTCAAAAAGCAAAAATATGTCAACATAAAGTGGACATATTGTATTTGTGAATAAAAATAAAATTTATTGGGAATATCCGTTTTCCTTACAAGTAGAGAGCTTCAAAAGTTAAAAATGCAAAATTTTCTAAATTTTCATGAAATTTTGGGATTTTTCAACAAAAAAGGATGCAAGTAACGCCGAAAATTTACCACCAAAATAAAGTAGAATATGTCACGAAAAAACTATCTCAGAATCAGAATATTCGGTAAAAGCGTTTTCGAGTTATTGATTCGTAAAGCGACAGTGGTCAGAATTGCGAAAAAGGGCTCAGTCCTTAAGGTGAAAAAGGGCTGCGTCCTTAAGGGGTTAAGTAACAAACAACAATAATAAACAACAACAATAACAAACCAACAAGGTGAAACATAAAACAACTGCCTCCATAGGTCCACAGACCGACTCCATCAAAATAACAAAGATATAAAGTATGCAAAAACATTCACCAGCAGGAAGGAAGGGCGCATCTGAGACCCAACCGGAGAAAGCCCAACACTGACAGACAAACACACATCCCGGTAAAAAACATAGGTCAGAAGGGGAAACACCAATACGCTTCAGCTTAGCAGGGGTATAATACAATCTCAAGACATATCTAGACTGAATCAACATATCTCTACTACTAACTACAGTTGAATAATAGGAGCCTTCAACCTCTTTCCACTGGCACTCAGACAAATCCGGGATATCAGCCACCCATTTATGAAAGGCTTCTGAGAATGGGCTAGGTCCCAGTGACTGGAGGAGAGCATAGAACTGAGTAAGGGGTTTACAAAGATCCGTGGTGCCCAGGAGAAGCTCCTCATCAGAAAACACAGGCGTAAACATCAGCGAGCCAGACTGCGCCTGAACCGCATGCCTCAGCTGAAGATACCTATAAAAGGCATTTCCAGGGATGCCATAACATTCCTTTATGTCCGAAAAGGATAAGAAAACCTGCACCTCCCCGAACAAATGGATCACAAACTTGACTCCATGAGAACCCCAGAATCTAGCCTCCTGTAACCCATGCAGGTGAGGAAAATGTACATTTCCCCACCAGAGGCTATGGAAATTTACTTAACACCATGGACCACACTTTAGCTATAGTTTGTAGGGGAATAGGAAAGGATGAGTGAGAGTGATACCTGTACAGCGAGTTAGTGAGAGCTTCATAGGAACCCATAAGTGCTCCAGCCAAGGCAGTTGCTGAGTTTGACAGATCTAGGTCGATCCACCACACTGCATAGACCAGTTGAGAGGCAAGAAAGTAGTTATATACATCAGGAGCAGCTAGGCCACCATGCCGTTTAGGAGCCTGGAGAACAGCCCAACCAAGTCTGGGAGGCTTTTCGCCACCACACAGTTTACTAAAATATTTCCTCGGGGGGGATCACGGGAGCCAAATTAAAAAGGTAAAGGAATTTAGGGAGGTAAATCATTTTAAATATAATGATCCTTGCGGCTAGAAAGAGAGGGAGTGAGAGGGAGTGAGGACGAGGCAGTAAACCTCACCACAGTGGAGCACATGAGCGGCACCAAATTCAGGGACAGATATTCCACCAGGGACGCAGTAACCTCCTGCCCTAGGTATCTAAAACGGGGAACCACTTGCAACCCTGCCAGAAGAGAGGAGGGGGACTCCAGGTGAGAGCGCCATTAGAGAGGACTTAGCCCAGTTGATCCGCAAGCCTGAAATAAAGCTAAAGGCCTTATAAATGTCCAGACTAACCACCACTCCAGTAGGAAAGCGCCCACCCCCCCCCCCCCCCAGCACTGCGATGTTAAGCTGCAGGCACTTCACATTAATATCAGTAGTCCTATCGGCATAAACCCAGTTTGGTCAAGATGAATGATAGAGCTAATGACTCCCTATAGGTGAGAAGCCAACATTCTAGCCAAGATCTTAACAACATTCGAAAGGGAAATAGGTTTATAAGAATCAGACAACGGGTCCTTTACAGGTTTGGGAAGCACAACAATCAATGCCTTCCTCATACAGTCTGGAAGAAAATGTGCGGCAGCTATTGAGTCAAACAGTTTAAGGAGTATAGCTCCCCATTTATCCTATACCAATTGTCCATCATCCGACCTAAACCCTGGGTCTTCCCACGAGGAAGATCCTGAATAGCCTGCTCCACCTCCTCAACCATAAAAAGGGCATCCAATGCCTCCGATTGAGCCCAACTAAGCGTGGGAAGGGATAGCACATGTAGAAAAAACTGAATTTCCCCCTGACAAGGCCTAGAAGGAGCAGAATACAGAGCAGTAAAATTCCCTGAAGACAGAGTTAATCAACTGGGGGTCAGACACATCAGAACCATCCCCACCCCTAATACAAGGGATAGAGGCAGCAGGATGACTAGTCCTTGCCAAATAGGCTAACAACGTTCCATTCTTATCCACAAACACAAAAGATGAAGCTTCCCTATGCGCTAACCGCAATTGGACCCTATCGTTCTGGACAACCAAAAGAGACCTCTGAGGCCCACGCCCTCTCATGATCAGGAGAAGGATCCCTAATATATGCCGCTTCTAAAGCACTGTATTCCTGTAACAACCTGTTCTCCATGGCCAACCTAATTTTCCTCTTCCCCGCTATAAAAACACCCCTGATCATGGCCTTATATGCATGCCATTGAACTGGTCAGGATAAGTAGCATTATGCTCCCAGTATGGGCAACCCCTAATGCCTCCACTACTGCCTCAGCCTGCAGCCAGCCAGGGTGCATGCGCCAAATACAGGAATGGGGACTAGGGCCTAGATTGAGAAATACCAATATAGCAGAGTGGTCTGAGATCCCCCTAGTGGTGTAGGAAACTTCTCTTATGGCCTGGAGGAGATCCTCAGAAGCAAGAGCAAGATCAATGCGGGAGAAGGACCTATGGACTGTAGAGTAGAAGGAAAAAGCAGATGCAGCCGGGTAATTCCACCTCCAGGGGTCGGTCAAGCCCAACTGGTGCTTCACAAGTCCAAGAAAAAGGTACACCATATAGCGCATCAATTACAAAGAATCTTTATTAGAAAATACAAAAACCACTTACAGTATGTCTAATCAGACAACAACCCCCCCCCCCCCCAATAAAAGCATTTAAAAAGGCATTTACATGCCCTACCACAACAGGGGGGAACCCCTCAGACCCTTTTCAGGACACCTGTATATATCTCAAAGTACAGACACTGCCTCTAAGCATAAATCCTAATTACAAAATATCTAAACAAAATACATATGCTTAATAAGAGGAAATATAGATGTACCTACCACAGACTCTGTCAAGTACAAATGTACAATATACGACCTGAACATCAATAATCCCAATGTATCTCAGAAAGGGAGCTGGGAAATGCAAGAACCAGAGGCAGTGAGATAGATGGTCCCTGACCTCCTGAACCCCACGCGTTCCGTCACCTGTGGGTGACTTCTTCAGGGGTGTTAACAATAGGGGAGAACAGCCAAGAGTAGGACAGTCCATGACAGTTCAGTCCGGAGGTCTGATAGGAGGGGCTGCATACACCCAATGAAGAGCCTTCATCGGGGAGTTGAAGAACTCAGTAGATGTTCCATCCACCACTCTCAGGCGAGCAGGATAAAGCCCTTGGCACCCAGCTTCAACCGGACCTCAGTGAACTGCACCCACTGCTTGCGTACCTCCACAGAACAGTCCGTGTAGAAAGACCCTCTGCTCCCCTCACAAATTACCTCTCCCTTAATTTGAACTGCACGTAAAACAGCATCTCTGTCCTGGAAGTGTAGGAGTTTGGACAGGAAGGGATGTGGGGGAACCCCAGGAGGAGGAGGTCTAGCTGGGACTCTATGAGCCCGTTCAACTGAGAAATAAGGAGATATGGTGTCCACCAGAAGAATCTCCTTCAGCCACGTTTCCAGAAACAGCACAGGATCATTCGCTTCCACCTTTTCAGGATGGCCCACCAGGCGGATGTTGTTGTTCCGCAGGCGGTTCTTCATATCATCCATGCGGCTCAGAACTCCCGTCATGTGGCACTGTAGTGAATCAACTCAGTCCGGCAAAGGATGGAGAGTATCCTCCACTGCAGAGACCCTACGCTTCACCTCCTTAGTCACCATTATTGATTGACAGGATGTAAAGGCAGTCAAAAGTTCAGAGAACCAAAGGTCCAGAGCAGCAGCATCGTAGACAGGTCTTTCAGGGGACATTCGCTGCGGAGAAGTCGGAGACCCTTCAAATAAAGTTAGAGTTGGATCAGGAGAATCCCCCCTAGTCTGATCGGGTGGTCTAGAGAATTGGCTCAGCGCATTCGCCACCTGCACAGATACTTTAGTAGCCAGCAGGGGTCTGAGCACCAGGATCTTGGTGAGAAGGGCCACAGGAATGGGAGGACCCATCAACAGAGTAAGCATCCTCATCAGAGGTCAGCCAAGAGGCCTCAGCATTTAGTTTAGATTTCTTATTTCCGTGACTACCACGGGGTCACCCATGGACAGCAGGGCACACTGAGAGAAGGTAAAAAAGGCACTAGTGTTACAGTGCCAGCCACACTGGTCTCCCATAGAGGTATATATAGCAGTCCTCAGCAAATGGGCAAGGCACCACAAGTCCCTGCAATTACAGAGGTCTCCCTCAAGGCTCTCACAGGTGGCAAGGCAGCTGACAGTCCAGGCAATCCACTCCAAGCACTGCTGGGTGTAGACAGGGCAGCAGTAGACAACCTGAGAATGGTGGCAAAAGAGGGGAACCACAGCCACTCCGTCCCAGGGCAATAGGAGCCACCAGCAGGGGTTTTCAGCCAAGGCAGCACGTCACCTCCTCAGCAGCCGCAGCGGGAGTAACCACGTCAACTCCCAGATGCTCCGCCCACAAAGGACTAATATGGCGCCGGTCCCAGGTAATGGCCGAAGACCCAGGATCCAGCAAGGCCTGGAGGGACCGCCCACCCTGCTCACCGCAGCAGCCTGGGACAAGCAGGACAGCACCACCAGACCAGCCGCCCCACCAGATCTCCACAGCGCCGTGCCGCCGGGACTCCACAGGCCACAGGAGCTGGACTCTCCCCACACCTTTAACAGACGCCAAGACCGGACCAAAGGCTGCACCAGAGGTTCCCACCACCCCGTAGACACTGGCCCGAGGAAGACCGGCCATGCAGGGTGAATACACCAGGATTAAACAGGCAGGGGTAGCGGGAGCTCTTATGGTACGTGTCCGCTCACTCCAGCATTCAGGCCATGCCCACATTAAGATGATAGTATAAATAACTCCTGTTAAGTCCTGAAAATGATATTGGCAGAATCACTTGTTATAGCCATAGGAAATTCATATGGCAAACTATGGGGCCACAATTTTATATGCCCTTCCAGCTCTCTACAGATAATGTAGGTACTTGCCAACAGACCAGGGTAAAAAAGTGCAATAAATGTTATTATCTCCATCTTCCTACTATTAAACCCTCTGAGCCAAGGGGATTGCTATTCGTGCTTCCAATACATATAAATTAGCTGTTATTGACTGACAAAAGAGTAAAATCTCTGTGAATCGCTGATAGAGTCTATACAAATTTACATTACATTGTATACACAACTTATTATAAGGCAGGCTGATGCATGTTCTTCAATGGTTTTAATAGCACTTTCCAAGAATGCCATCTCAGGGACACTGTGCCAAGTGGTAAAGTTCTGCAATAGCTGGCGAGATTCAAGGGTTGCTGAAGCTTTAGTCAAACTATGTTTTTTTCTTTACACCAGTAGAATTTAAATTAAAAGCAATTCAGGTCCTGTACTTGTGATCTCCGAAAACCTTCAAAAATCTATCCTTGATCTCAGCAAACATGACAGAGAACAATGTTATTTATGCATTCATTTATCTTTTCATCAAGGGCAGCTTATGTGGTCTTTACTGACTTTGGTATCTCATCACCACTGTCGCATTGTGTGCACTTGTAACAAGGATAATGGATCTCGGCTTACAATGCCTACAGACTCAGCCCAGAGCCTCGTAAAACAAACGGCTATAAGTGCCCCCATCGTGGCCCAAATCTTGATGAATAAAAATGAAGATCTTGTCAAATAATAAAGTGACAGGTTTATTTAGAGAGCAGGAGAGTGCAAATAGAAAAGTGCCGCTTTCTATAGTCTGTAGGAATGCTGCCATCTATCTGCTGCTCGATAGAACGCACAGCTGAATTAAAACCCACAGCTAACACAGGCAATATTGTGCAGTTTAGTAAATATCAGAGCACCAGAATGAGTGATAAAGGTGAATGTGAGATTAGAAGCCAGGGTTTTCTTTCAACCTCCTCACTCCCCAGAAAAATAAAGAAAAAAAAACAAAACAATAATTTCAACAAAGAAAACATTATCAAACTGTAATACAGGGCCCCAAGCAGTTGTCTCTGCTCATACCAGTTGTCATGCTGAAATTCTGTTGCCCTATGGTTCTTTGCTTTGACATTGAGATCCACGCCGCCACCAGAGATAATTATTCCAACCTTCAGGCCATCCGGCGCTCAGTTTTGATCACAGGATGAAATAGTGTTTTTTTTTTTCTTTTTACGGAGAGCTTCCAAAGATTTCACTTAGATGCATAATAAACATGATAAATAAAAATGCACAGGTGTCAATTAAGAAGATTAATATTCAGAACACAAGATATACACAAAATGGTCACACTGAATACAGTGCATTAGTATAATATTTGGGATCTATTCATTACATTAATGGGACATTTTTTTATCTGGTTTTTTTTTTTTTATAAAGATATCAAATAAAATGTAGTTATACAACACAACCCGTACCAGTAACAATAATCTACAGTATAGCAGCACATATTATGTAATAGCAAGTACATATCACTATTGAATCATTTGTCAATACCTCAGATCCATTATTATTGTGACGCTAATCAACTAAAATTCTACATAAGCGACCTTCATATAAAGTTATATGAAAGCAAAAATCTGAAAACAACATAAAACTAAAAACTGATAATATAAATAAAAGAAACACAATGGTGTTTAGTCGCTGTAATATAAAAAAAAAATGGTACTGCACATCCAGGTAAAAGTAAAGACACTAAAAATTTGAGCCATGACATATAATCTGCATACTTTCTCAGGGTTATATATTTTCCTTAAATTTAATAATTGTTGATATATCCTTGAATTGACAGATATTGCTATAAACTTTTCTATAAAAGCAAAAGTTTTCAAACATTTAATACATTATATACACATACACACAGACAGCAGAGAACTAGGATAGATTATATATATAAGCCTGCCCAGCTGTATATATACAGCTGGGCAGGCATGCTGGGAGTTGTATTTTTGCAACAGCTGGTGGTGCCCTGGTTGAAAAACACACACAGATTTTATATATATATATATATATATATATATATATATATATATATATATATATACACATACACACACACTTTATATATGCACAAGCACAAAAATACGGTATAAGCCTGTTCCAATTCATCTTGATCTATTCGTCTGCTCATTTACTAGGGGCATGTAAAAAGTTTGACAAACTATTTACTTGAAGAGTCTTCCACATGCAGAGAATACGCCTGTGTAATGTTTTAGTAAACAACACGTAAAGCCTGAATACATTATATGAAGGCAAACATAGTAAATTCAGCATCTATATCAATCTTCAATGCCAATACCAGGTGTTACTTATGTAGATATGAATTAAACTAACCCCCCAAAAAATTGGTAAATCTAAAGCAAAAAATACATCCCTAACATATAACTGGGAGTATGTGGATTAGGTTTTCTACAAGAGGATGGGGAACCTAGAAGCAAAGTCATAAAATAACAAAAAGACATATAAAAGATAAAAAAAAAAAAAAAAAGGAACAAGTTATGATACTACAGTGAGCTCTGCTACACCTGTTGGAATTTAACTGTCCCTATGTGGATGGAGAAAGCATGTATGTATTATCAATGCTAAGTAAGGGGTTGGTACAATTCCATGACATATTAAGCACTCACTACACCTTAATGCAACATAATATCATTTCTGGGAATTAAAATACACACAGCACCCCCTTCCCTCCCACAGTGCCTGAAAAGTGGAGCAGCGCCATTGGAGGAACACACCTGGGGACTGATGAAGAGCCTGTGGCAAAATACGGTACCTGATCAATACTGCACCACTGTACATGAGGAAAATAAAGTTTATTTAAAAAAATTAAAAAAACATAAACACAACAAAGCCATGGAAAGACAACAAGCAGGAAAAAAAATATTTTAAATGATCTTGTCGGTTCAAATAAGCACACAATAAATATGTATTTACTACATTATTTCATTATCATCAATGACTTTCCCCTTCCTAGAACAAACTAAAATTGTTACGGCCAATTCTTCTTCTTAAGGCATGGTTTGGTGTACAGTAAGTGGAAAGGAAAAGCCACATGCCAGATAGAGCAGGCGCTGAGATATACAGTACAAACAGAAAAATAAATATTGCAAGCAAAAGACTACAAATAAATTATTTATTTCCACTCATTACCGTTGACCTTTCAGAATTTACATGTTGCCTCATTTCCCTTACCCGCATTTGAGATAATCATGCCCTCAGTTACTCGTGTATAAATAATATATATCCAGTCATCCCGTGTGAGCCTTTGTTTGTGCAACATTGTCCTCAGATAAACAATGAGACCAGCCTCGCGCTATCTCCTCCATTGAGTACTCGAAATGTGAAGCCTCCGTCTGTATTACCACACATGCTATAAATAAAAGTTATTCATTACTAGCGCTAGGTTATTACTCTCTGCTAGAAGGAACCCGAAACGGATTCATTAGGAAACATTAAAAAAAAGCTAATGTTTGATGCTACTACACAGGAGGCAAAAGCACCATGGCCGGGATATACCCGCCTGTGTGTTTCAAATGGGACCGAACGGGGTTAATAGGAAACAATATCTGAAGGTGTAGGGTAAAAATCTTAACCATAATACAAGCTCTACATTTAGAAGACAGACCTATAATGTGACGCAAAAAGTACAAGAAAACACTGCAGACTACAAGTGTGTAACACAATGAGGGACATTTATCAATGTTTGCTTATGTATTCTATTTTTTTTAGTAATTTTTTCCTTACTTTTTTGCTTATGTGTGACTTATTTATCAACTGGTTTCAGCCTGTTGATAATTTTCTTTCACGTAAGCAATTTTTCCTTTTTTACTTTGGTAGTAGCTTTTTCTGTTCCATGTTTGAGCTGGAGTAAATTTAGTCAATTTTTAACCCTGTTGCGACTTTCTTTTGCGCAGTTGTGACTGTCGCAGTTAATAAATACCTGACTGCCCGTAGTTCCTTTTAAAATTATTACTACGTAGTTAATTTTTGGAAAACTTGCTTTTCTCGCTTTCCAGTCAAAATGTCGCACGAAAAATCGCGTAGTTGCCAGTGCGACAATTTTGCAACAATTATAGTAAAGAAAACCTGACTAAACCCGTTGATAAATGTCCATAAATATGCTCAAGATCATTATTTTGACCCCAAAAGGCAGCATTTCTCACTAAATAGTTAACGAAGGAAAAGTATGGGGATCAAAACGTCAACCAGATGCATAAAAGTAGTTGAGAGTTCTTGATACTGTTCACACCTAATCCATGAAACTTCTTTTTTTTTTGTAAACTAATGCATGACATATACATACAACATACATTTGTTTTGTGTGCCGTTTATTCCTTAGACCAGTGTTTCCCCAATCAGGTTGCCTCTAGCTGTTTCAAAACTACAACTCCCAGCAGGTCCGGAGAGCCAAAGGCTGTCCGGACCTGCTGGGAGTTGTAGTTATGCAACAGCCGGAGGCACTGTGGTTGGCAAACACTGCCTTATACACAACAGACATTTATTATGTATGTGAAAAACATTTGCACTATCCTATTAATAATAAATAAATTACATAAATAAAGTAAATAAATAATCCATACATCTTTTTTTCTCTTTAAGTTCTCCCAATACGCTAATGACCGTTTCAGAGCAGCATAAAGTAAGGTGGAATATATTGGGGGGGGGGGGGGGGGGGGATTCGTCATGGATATACACTGTGTTTTATGCTTTGAATTGCCACCAAATTTCAAGCAACCAGAAAATTGCGCTAAATTCTGCAACTAGAGATGTACGTGACTCACGCTAATCTTAATTTTTTGACAGTATCTACACTGCATCTACACTGTATCTAAACTCAAAGTTTTCCCATGAAAAAGTTGCATTCTGACACGACACACGGGGGTGCTTTATTTTCAAGTTTAAATCAAGGGATGGTTTATTATACGGTTTACGTACTAACAGGCCCATGAAAAAGACGAGGACTCCAACTATAAATTACACGCTGGTTTTCTGAGGAGATCAATAGCTTTGGCAACATATGCGTAGCGCCAGAAACTGAGCAAGTGATACATTCCCCCACACATGTTAAAAAAACTAAAAATCTACAGGGTCATAATACACTTTGAGGGTAGGGTCACACATGCCTATTTTGCTGCTGCGTATTTTCCTACCCACTGACTTCAAAGGGTAAGAAAATATGCAGCAGTAACTACACAGGGAAATACAGCACGGCATTTTTGGGGATACCTGTACATGTTAATAAGTAAACCTCACACTGGAATCCACCCCAAAGTACATTGATAGTTTATAGGTGGAGATTTATCAAAACCTGTGCAGAGGGAAAACTTGCCCAGTTGCCCATAGCAACCAATCAGATCACTTGTTTCATTATTAAGATGGCCTGTGAAAAATGAAAGAAGCAATTTGATTGGTTGCTATGGGCAACTGGGCAAGTTTTCCCTCTGCACAGGTTTTGATAAATCTCCCTCATATTCCACAAATCATGAGAGTGAAAGTATTAATATCAGTTCATATTTAAATAAAAAAAAAAAAACTGCATAAAAGGAAATTTGTCTTTGTCGTCCATAGCAACCAAGCAAAGTTTCAGTTTCCTTTTAGCAGACAGGTTGAAGAAATTAAAGCTAAGCTGGGATTGGTTGCTATGGGCAACAAAGACAACTCCTTTTAGGCAGTTTTCATTATGTCCCCAAATTATTTTTCTTTTAGAAAGTTTTGATGGTCAATCTGTGTGTAGTAGTAGTAGTCAGTCCAGGACTTGCTGCTGTACTACAGATGCAATAATGCAGCCGTATTACGCATGTGTCAGGCTAAAACAGACTGTTTTTGAATAAATAAGTAAAAGCCATACTTGTCGCTTGTTTTTTGGGGTCCAAAACCACTGCGGCCATATGTTATCTGGGAGTCAATAGGGAATCATGAATTGCTATACCCACATGGTGGTGGGGTTTTATTTTGCCACATTTGTCTCTTTAGTTTTTGGCATTTTAGGGCTCGGTAACAGATTTATTAAAATCGCAGTATGTTTTAGGTATGCTTTTTTTTTTTTAAAGACATTGTGGGGTTTTTCCTCCTATAAACTTCTGTAGGTAAAAAAAAAATGTATTTTTGATTTTTTTCCTTTAAAAAAAAAAAAAAAATCAATGGAGGTCTATAAGAGAAAATGGCACTAACTGCGTAAAAAAAATGGCTACTGCAAAACTGCATAAAAAAAAAAGTTGTAACCTAACTTGAAATTGTAACCCAATAGCATTTATATAAATGCTTTTAAATATATCTGACATACTTAATAAGCATGTGCAGTGCAGCTGTGCCTAAAGGTATGTAATATATGTAAGGAAAAAAGATATAATACATATTATGTGAGTCACATTACCAAAAAATGACTGGATGCATCTAAACTCCCAATACATTGTAATATATTGTTTCTAACATCCTGAACAGTGGAAAGATACACACAAAAGCATAACATACACCTATAGTACAATCTCAATTACAGAACAGTCGCTTTTTCCTCATATAAATCATAATCATTGATATTTGCCAAAATGTCTCTACAGGGGATGGGAGAAACGACTGATCAACAAGTAGGAAACCTAATAGAGATCCAGTACTCCCAAAACTGTTAAATATTTCACCACGAAGAAAGTGAACCCTATAGTATTGTAAAGTGTAAAGATAACTACCTGTAATATAAATAGGATTCCACAAACTGATAACCAATATGTAATAATATGCAATATACATTTATACAAACACATGATAAACACATATATATATATATATATATATATATATATATACATTATTATATATGCAGATACAAAAAGGTCTGCAACAAAGTTTTATGGGGAGAATAAATGTATATAGGAATGTAGCAGAGATGAGGTTGTTTGATGATACAGTGTTGAGTTTGTCATGTAGTGCAATTTATTGCAGTACTCTATTGGGCAGTGTTCCTCCAGCTGTTTCAAAACTACAACTCCCAGCATGCGCGGACAGCCTTTGGCTGGGAAACACTGTTAGACAGATCAATAAATACATAGATGGATGGATAGATCGATAAATAGAAAGATAGATAAAAAGGAGGTTGACTGCAGCACACCAGAGTATTCAGTAAAATGTTGCAGCTTTATTCCATAGATACAATGACTGACTGCGACTGACCTGCACCCACTACTGGAATTTTAATTTTTGGGAGTGCTGCTCTTTTCCAATTTTGCTGCTATCCATAAATAGAAAGATAGCTAGATAGATATGAAGTAGATAGATAGATAAAGATATTAGGTAGATAATAGATAGATATTAGATAGATAGATGAATAGATAATGATATAGATAGATAGATAGATAATGATATAGATAGATAGATAAAAGATAGATGATAGATAGATATGGAGTAGATAGATGATATTAGATAGATATTATATAGATGGATAGATAGATAGATAGATAATGATATAGATAGATATGAGATAGATAGATAATAGATAGATAGAATGAATGGATAGATTATAGATATTAGATAGATAATAGATAGTTATTAGATAAATAGATAGGTAGATAAATAATATAAGATAGATAATAGATAGATATTAGATATTTAGATAGATAGATAGTTATCAGAAATGGGCAGCACAAACAAAGTTAGAGGGGTATTCCAGGCCAAAACTTTTTTTTATATATCAACTGGCTCCAGAAAGTTAAAAAGTTAAACAGATTTGTAAATTACTTCTATAAAAAAAATCTTAATCCTTCCAATAGTTATTAGCTTCTGAAGTTGAGTTGTTGTTTTCTGTCTAACTGCTCTCTGATGACTCATGTCCCGGGAGCTGTGCAGTTCCTATGTGACATCATCATTGAGCAGTTAGACAGAAAACTTCAGAAGCTAATAACTATTGGAAGGATTAAGATTTTTTAATAGAAGTAATTTACAAATCTGTTTACCTTTCCGGAGCCAGTTGATATATATATAAAATTAGGTTTTGCCTGGAATACCCCTTTAAGGTGGTGCAAGCTGGATGACTCGGTCACAAGTCCAATAAATCCACTGTAGAAAGGCAGCAGCACACATGGAGTCTGTGAATAATGTGTGGATTTCTTCAACAAAACATCAAGGATAGCAACGTTTCAGCCATCTCACACGGCCTTTGCGAGACGGCTGAAACGTCGCTATCCTTGATGTTTTGGTGAATATAGCCACATATTATCCATGGACTCCCTGTGTGCTACTGCCTTTCTACAGTAGATAGATATTAGATAGATATATATCAGATAGATAGATATGAAGTAGATAATTAGATAGATAGATAACTTTAAAACGGAAGGCAGCACATCCACATACACAGTAGTAGGTGCAAGCAGGTCTATGGGGTCCAGGTCACAGGGCCCAAAAGCATATCCAGGAATGAAGGTGATCGTAACACACTGAGACATCCAAGAAAATGTGATTTATTCCATTGTATGAATTGCTGCTGATTTCTACTGCATATCTATCTAGGAATGAAGGCGACCGCAGCACACTGAGATATCCAAGAAAAAGGGATTTATTCCATGAACAGAAAGTGCAACTGCGACATTTCAGTGTTCTCACAACACCATTCTTAAGCCTCTTGCAAATGGAGTTTGCACTTTCTGTTCATGGAATAAATCCCTTTTTCTTGGATATCTCAGTGTGCTGCAGTCGCCTTCATTCCTAGATAGATATGCAGTAGAAATCAGCAGCAATTCATACAATGCTCCGGGTAGCATGCAGCTCCAGTTCCAGAGGTAAATAATATATTATTTAGATAGAGAGATAGATAGATAGATAGACAGACAGACAGACAGACAGAGAGATAGATATATATATAGAGAGAGAGAGATAGATAAAGATAGATAGATAGATAGAGAGAGATAGATAGATAGAGAGAGAGATAGAGAGAGAGATAGAGAGAGATAGATAGATAGATAGAGAGAGATAGATAGAGAGATAGATAGATAGATAGAGAGAGATAGAGAGAGATAGATAGATAGATAGATAGAGAGAGATAGATAGAGAGATAGATAGATAGATAGAGAGAGAGAGAGATAGAGAGAGAGATAGAGAGAGATAGATAGAGAGAGATAGATAGAGAGATAGATAGAGAGATAGATAGATAGAGAGAGAGAGAGAGAGAGAGAGAGAGAGAGATAGATAGATAGATAGATAGACAGATAGATAGAGAGATAGATAGAGATAGATAGATAGATAGATAGAGAGATAGAGAGAGAGATTAGTTAGGAGTAGCCGTATTAGTCCAGTGATGCAAAAAGCGAAATCATCGGTAGTTGCAGTATCTTGTAATACCTTTTTACTTTCTCCTCTGTCCAGCGTATTCACCATTCTCACTTCTGCTCTCCAGCCCCCCCCCCCCCCTCCTCATCCTTATCTGTATCTATCATCCTATAGCTATACAATTTATGGCCCAACTTAATGTCCATTCTCTCCACATGTTGTTTTAACCCCTGCATATTGTGAGATAGAACCTGTGTTTTCTCCTTGTGAGCTTAGAAATGCTTATGACTTGATAAAGGGAGGAATCCCGAAAGCTTGTCTCTACATAATCTTGTTAGTCCAATAAAAAAGGTATTACAAGATACTGCAACTACCGATGATTTTGCTATATATATATATATATATATATATATATATATATATATATATATATATATATATATATAAGGTGGTGTGGTTTATTACATCATATGCCACACATTGGGAACACAGAAATCTTAGCTCCAAAAGGATAAAAGGCACATTCAGCTCTGCCACATCTGTAGGGTAATAATGATATATAACAACATAATATAGAATAATATACATAACACTATATAACCCATATACAATACATACACTCAGAAAACCTATGTTTATCCTGGTATTCAATATCACGGCTCTGCAGGTGCAATGGTTTGTACCACTGAATAAATCGGCGGTCTGCTAACACAGATCCATTCGGAATGCTTAACATTCCCAATTACGGAGACCAGATGCATTTAAAAGAGGGAAGAATATATTCAGCTCAACACTTCTCTCAACTGGACTGTAAGGTGTAAATTGAAAATGAAATATGGAGCCGGGCTGAGCCGTACAGGCCTATAGTTAGGTCAACCCTGCTAAAACACTAAATCACAAGTACGAACACTTTATTACAATGCATATAAAAAGGCAAACTTGCTAAAACGAAGTGGTCTTTACAGATGTAGCTAGCGGAGAGCCAGGGGTATTATTAATGTGGAATCCATTAACACTTCCTGGGCTAGGCGAATAGCGAAGAAGAGAACAGCCCAGGCTGGAGGTCGAGCATCCCCCCCCCCCTCATGTAGATCAGATAACAGCCTGCAAAGGGTTCACTGTACTGAATAGAAGTACCATAGCCAGGAAGATAGATGGTATCATGTATAGATATGGCATGATATAGCAGCAACCATTACTGATCCCCTCCTGTCATTATCAAACCTAAATTATTTCTTCCCCCCTATTCATTGTGATACCTAACACTATTATTATTACCATCTAACTGCACTGCATATATTACTTTATACTGATACGAGATCATTATTTCCCAACCAGGGTGCCTCCAGCTGTTGCAAAACTACAACTCCCAGTATGCCCGGACAGCCTTTGGCTGTCCGGGCATGCTGGGAGTAGTAGTTTTGCAACAGCTGGCGGCATCCTGGTTGGAAAACACTGTACTAAATACTATGGATCGACTGATTATCAGATTGGCCGATATTATCGGCCGATATTCACGATTTTGGACGTTATCGGTATCGGCAATTAAATTGCCGATAATCCGATATTGCCCCGCCCCCCGCACCGCCCCGGCCAAAGACAGCGGCCGACGCTGCCCCATTGCCTCTCCCATCCCCGGTTTTATAATTACCTGTTCCCGGGGCCCGAGTACATGCAACTTCTGGCTCCTGCTGCGTCCTGCGTTACGCTGTGCGCTGCGCAATGATGAGTGACGTCCTCAACGCGACGGCACCATCAGTGCGCACAGTGACGGCTCAGGACGCCGCCAAAGCCAGAAGTATCGCAGACCCCGGGAACAGGTAATTATAAAACCGATGCAGTTCATTGATTTAAAGCGCCCGCTTTAAATCATTGATCTGCAGCGGGGCGGGGGGGGGGGGGGGGAGGGGAGGTTTGGCTGCTGAAATAGCCAATAACTTATACCGGAATATCGGTATAAGGTATCGGCTATCAGCCTTAAAGTCCGCAGATTATCGGTATCGGCCCTAAAAAATCGATATCGGTTGATCCCTACTAAATACTGTCACTAAAGGGAACTCTTCTGACACGATAAGGAGAATTTAGGTTGGTGTGAATGGATCAATGGACTAAATTCTTACCCACCCCCACCGCCTTTTTTTGTGTGGTGGTAATGTGAAGAGATGAGCGAACTTACAGTAAATTCGATTCGTCACGAACTTCTCGGCAGTTGATGACTTTTCCTGCGTAAATTAGTTCAGCCTTCAGGTGCTCCGGTCGGCTGGAAAAGGTGGATACAGTCCTAGGAGACTCTTTCCTAGGAATGTATCCACCTTTTCCAGCCCACCGGAGCACCTGAAAGCTGAACTAATTTACGCAGGAAAAGTCATCAACTGCCGAGCCGAGAAGTTTGTGACGAATCGAATTTACTGTAAGTTCGCTCATCTCTAGTAATGTGTACAGGAACCAAATTTATTAATGGCATGAGATAAATATGGTGTTAGTACACATTTTTCTTAAATAACACTTCAGGACACCCTGTTGTTTGGTACCTCCGCCGAGACAAATTTTGTGAATTTTGGCGCAGCAGGTTAAAAAGTCACAAAATTTCACAAAATGTCATCCACGGGCAGTTTTTGTAAGCCAGGTCTCAGCTAGTGTAGAGTTTCAACAAATTGAGGGCTTAGCAAAAAAAAATTATGAAAAGCTTTCCATGATAAATTCATGACCGCACAAAAAATTGCACAATCTATGGCATAGCTGCATAATAAAAAAATAAATAAACAAATAAAAAAAAGTGCATCTAAAGTTTCAATGAAATGTCTCTAAACAGCAACTGCAACAAATCAACACCAGCAACAACAACAACAAAAAACAGTACATCACTTCAGAACATCACATTATAAGATTTCTCTACAACTTTTTCAAGACTTTTTACCTCGTCGCACAAAAAAAAGAATGATTTTTTTATTTATTTTTTTAAATGCTCTCCAGAGTCAGTTTTGTAAACCAGGTATGGGCAGGGGTAGATCTGAAATAAATGGAAGACATTGCCACAAACTTGCGACTTTTTAAAGAAAAGTCGCACTTCATAAATCAGCAAACACTGCTAAGTAAAAAACCAAAAGTGTGTAACAAAGTCATTTTAGTCAAAATTAATTCAGCAAAAAGTTGCACACATTTCTGCAACCTGTCTCCACCGAAAAAAGGGCTCTAAATCCCCCCCCCCCCCCATTAACCAGTTGATAAATTCCCCCCATACTGGGTCTTGTAGTTCCACAACAACTGAGAACTTTAAAATTTATTGTTGCTCCTTTGATCTTTTTGTGTCTAACAAAGCAGCAAATCCAGAAGTAATGTTATCGAAGTGACATTTCTGTATGACAAATGTGATATTCATGGACTGTAAAGTTGTAATACAATTTGTAGAGATGGGTGAAGAGACTGACTGATCTTGCCTGGCCATAAAATGTAACTGACAACTTATTTCTAAAAGAGAACCTCAAACACATAAAATGGTCCCAAAGTCAGCAAAGCACTTGTATGTCTGAACCGTATGGGTAGATTTGTTCTTGTATATACACTTATAGAGCACCTTTATTGACAATTTAACATCTACCAATGAAAAAAAAAAAAAAAAATATATATATATATATATATATATATATATATACATACATATACACACACACACACACACACACACACTGCTCAAAAAAAATAAAGGGAACACTTAAACAACACAATGTGAAATCACACTGTCCACTCAGGAAGCAACACTGATTGACAATCAATTTCACATGCTGATGCTGGAACAGACAACAGGTGGAAATTATAGGCAATTAGTAAGACATCCCCAACAAAGGAGAAGTTCTTCAGGTGGTGACCAGGGACGACTTCTCAGTTCCTATGCTTCCTGGCTGGGCTGATGTTTTGGTCACTTTTGAATGCTGGCAGTGCTTTCACTCTAGTGGTAGCATGAGACGGAGTCTACAACCCAAACAAGTGGCTTAGGTAGTGCAGCTCATCCAGGATGGCCCATCAATGTGAGCAAGAATGTGGCAAGAAGGTTTGCTCTGTCTTTCAGCATGGTATCCAGAGCATGGAGGCACTACCAGGAGACAGGCCAGTACATCAGGAGACATGGAGGAGGCTGTAGGAAGCAACAACCCAGCAGCAGGGAGCACTGCCAGAGTCCTGCAAAATGACCTCCAGCAGGCCACAAATGTGCATGTGTCCACTCAAACGGGGGGTTGTGCTTACAGTTCAACACCATGCAGGACGTTTGGCATTTGCCAGAGAACATCAAGATTTGCAAATTTGCCACTGGCATTCCCACTGAGCACATGTGACAGACATGACAGAGTCTGGGGATGCCGTGGAGAACGTTCTGCTGCCTGCAACATCCTCCAGCATGACAGGTTTGGCGGTGGGTCAATAATGGTGTGGGGTAGCATTTCTTTGGGGGGCCGCATAGCCCTCCATGTGCTTGCCAGAGGTAGCCTGACTGCCATTAGGCACCGAGATGAGATCCTCAGACCCCTTGTGAGACCATATGCAGGTGCGGTTGGCCCTGGGTTCCTCCTAATGCAATACAATGCTAGACCTCATGTGGCTGGAATGTGTCAGCAGTTCCTGCAAGAGGAAGGCATTGGTACTATGGACTGTCCCGCCCGTTCCCCAGACCTGAATCCTATTGAGCACATCTAGGACATCATGTCTCGCTCCATCCACCAATGCCACGTTGCACCACAGGCTGTCCAGGCCACCTCATCAGGAGCATGCCCAGGTGTTCTTGGGAGGTCATATGGGCACGTGGAGGCCACACACACTACTGAGCCTCATTTTGACTTGTTTTAAGGACATTACATCAAAGTTGGATCAGCCTGTAGTGTGGATTTCGACTTTGATTTTGAGTGACCCTTATTTTTTTTTTTTTTTAGCAGTGTATATATATATATATATATATATATATATACACACACACACACATATCTACCGTAAATATGCACACACAAACCTATCTAGTCTCACACACACATATACTGTATATCTACATACACATATATATATACACATACACAGACCTATCTATACACACACACACACACACATATATACACACACAAACCTAGCTACACAAACAAACCTATCCATAAACACACACACACACACACATATATATGTCTACACGTACATATATATGTACATACATGACAAGTCATCGTCTTTCATAGAGTAAAGTAAAGAATGACACAAATACAACTATAAACCTTCTCGACAGTAAAGATATCCTCAGACCATATAAGCTTCCAAGTAAAAAGGACAACAAGAGGGAGTATGTCCTGCACTATGATAGGGCCCCCCCCCCCCCCCCCCCATAGGCCAACTATGATAATTATCTGCTAGGGAGTAATATCCTAATCTCATATGCAATCACCAGCGCTAGGGAGGGCAGCAAATCTATCACTGAGGTGTAATATAATAGGCAATTTCTACTGCCTAGGGCAAAGTTACAATTCTCCATATGTAAAAATAGCCAAATTTACAGTTGCAGATTTCTTAATAGCAGTTCCAGAACTGTTGCGCTGCTCTTCTCACCAGGTTTTAATGGGGTCATCAGATGATGAAATTGTTTTCCCGCCTTCAGTCACAGTGTCACCGGCAAAGTGACCCTAGTTAATGGGAGCTAGATAAATGGAACTTATTCTGGCCAATTCATGGAGAATGTACAAGATGCCATACATAGAAAGTGTCCACCAGTATGTATCAGGAACGACTCCTCTCTGTACTGTATGAAATGAATGCCTTTGCTTAGGCCTACATTACAGTCGCTGCAGTCGAGAAATTCTAATTCTTCATCCATCATGGCCGCCAATTATTGCTATATGTGTCAGACCAGTGTGTCCCAACTAGTGTTCCCCCAGCTGTTGCAAAACTACAACTCCCAGCATGCCCGGACAGCCGTTGGCTGTCCGGGCATGCTGGGAGTTGTAGTTTTGCAACAACTGGGGGAACACTGGTTGGAAAACACTGTGTTCGATCTATACAGATACATGAAAAATAGATTAGACTTAGGGATTTGATAGATAAGACACATAGAAATCAGCAGCACAGCATTTCAAATAATGCTCCAGGTAGCAAGTAATTCCAAATCAATAACATACCAATAATTAATATATATATATATATATATATATATATATATATATAGTATAATAATAATTGCAGTATGTCAGGATTCTTGCAAAAAAATTATAAATAAAAAAATTAATAAAATAAAAAGGTGGTGTGGCTTATTACATCATATGCCATACATTAGGAAGATTTATCACATTTATTTCTTTATTGTTATTTTCTTTTTTTTATAATTTTTTACATAGATAGACTGCTGGACAGAGAGAGAGAGAAAAAGAGAGAAAGAACTAGAGACACAAATAGAGAGGGGAAAAACAGATAGACTGATGGATAGAGGCAAATAGATAAAAAGAAGGATACAGAGAGAAAGATAGGCAGATATTTACAAAAAAAGACATTACGGGCCGGATGTACTATAACTCCCCTCTTTTTTATTCGCTTTTCACATGCGTGAATAGCGTTCCATAGGTCTTCCAACATTGGCGCAGTGGAAATGCACCAAAGTGCATAAGAATATTTAATTCATCTGTTAAAAGTGAAAATAAAAGCCTAAAAAACATGCCAAAAATAGGGTGAGAAATTTCATAAATGATTTTAAAAATAAAAAAAAAATGTCAATGTTCTGGAAAATAAGCAGAGCGTGAAACGGACTGCTTTTTTCATCAAAATGGGGCCTTCTATGTAAAGATAGAAAAAAAAAAAGAAGAGTTGTTAGTCGATACTATTATACAAATATGAGTGCAAGGAATAGTACAAGTCTGGCTACAAGTAATACACATGTTGTTGCCTTGTAATACATGTCTAGATACTTGTCATGTAAAAGGAATGCACAGGACAACTGCACCAAAATGTACGTATGTATAAGTGAGCTGCACCCATAAGTGGATAATCACAAGTTGCAGAAACTGATATGCATACACAGTGGGCAGTAATGCAAAATCCATAAAAGTTTGCTTTAAAAGAGAAAACGGATGAGAAATAAGTCAAAGCACAAAAGTGACCGATAAAAGTGACACATAAATGAAATGATATATAGCATTTCTGCATTAGACTCTACAATAGTATTATTTATCATGACGACCAATGCAAAAATTTGGGTTAAAGAATCCAATTCAATCTGCATAGCGGCTTTCAACTTACCGACTACAATGAGGCATCTAACATAAAACTGGTAGATGAAAGGCATACCCTTTAAACTGCTGCCCTGGTCTGACAGATGAAATGCCGCCACTCACCAGCAATGAGATCTCTTCTATAAAACACATCAGTGTATTTTATTTTATTTTCACATTATCAGAATTGCTGCATATTTCTATTAGTGTCATTAAAGTGGGCTAAATACGGGGTCTCCTTCAGAGAACGGAGCTGGGGGTCTATTAATTACAGCTCGCACTGGATTCTCTCTGTTATCTCTTTAGCATTTCATTTTACTCCTCATTGTCCTTCCCAGCCTTTGATCTCCCTCACTACCGAGTACAATGTTAGGTATTCTGGGTGGTCCAGCATCAGGTCCCAGTGATCTGTCTCTCTCCATTGGTTGCCTTCAAGGGCTTCCTATCATCAGCTTTTTGACAACTTTATTAGCTCAGTCAGATAGTACTAACATCTCCATTGCTCATATACCATTCTCAAACAATCACACTTTTGTAGTTGGCTTAGAACAAATAATGATATGAACTCTTCAGATGTAATGCTCAATAATAAGGTCGAAATGAGGAGAAACTTCACATTATGTGTAAGTCAGGGCTTGGTTTTCATGTTCAGGCTCAAAAAAAAGAGAAAAAAATCAATCTTCCATTGATTTCTGTGTATATATTGTTATTGTCAGAGGATTAATTGATGAATTTTTCATTTGATGAGTCAGGTGGAACAGGCTCCTAGGCACAAAGTGAGAGGAATTCTAATTTACTCAGTATTTCGGATCATGCACTGAAATTGTCTATTCTGATGTTTCATTAAAACTTATGATAGATTTCTACAAAAACAAAAAGGCACATCAACTGTGTGCCTAGGAGAAAGGACAGGATAGAGGAGACGAGCGCACTGGGAGAACAGATGGAATATACTATTTGTTTAATATATACAGAATAAAGAGGGGAAAACAAGCAACCAATAACCCCACAATGTAGTAAGTGTATATATATATATATATATATATATATATATATATATATACACATATATAAAAATTATGTAAATAGATACACTACTCAAAAAAATAAAGGGAACACTAAGATAACACATCCTAGATCTGAATGAATGAATCGTATGAAATACTTTCATCTATACATAGTTGAATGTGCTGACAACAAAATCACACAAAAATTATCAATGGAAATCAAATTTATGAACCCATGGAGGTCTGGATATGGAGTCACACTCAAAATCAAAGTGGAAAACCACAATACAGGCTGATCCAACTTTGATGTAATGTCCTTTAAACAAGTCAAAATGAGGCTCAGTAGTGTGTGTGGCCTCCACGTGCCCGTATGACCTCCCTACAATGCCTGGGGATGTTCCTGATGAGGTGGAGAATGGTCTGCTGAGGGATGTCCTCCCAGACCTAGACTAAAGCATCCGCCAACTCCTGGACAGTCTGTGGTGCAACGTGGCGTTGGTGGATGGAGCGAGACATGATGTCCCAGCCACATGAGGTCTAGCATTGTCTTGCATTAGGAGGAACCCAGGGCCAACCGCACCAGCATATGGTCTCACAAGGGGTCTGAGGATCTCATCTCGGCCTCCCCAAAGAAATGCCATCCCCCACCATTACTGACCCACCGCCAACCCAGTCATTCTGGAGGATGTTTCAGGCAGCAGAACGTTCTCCACAGCATCTCCAGACTCTGTCACATCTGTCACATGTGCTCAGTGTGAACCTCCTTTCATCTGTGAAGAGCACAGGGCGCCAGTGGCGAATTTGCTAATCTTGGTGTTCTCTGGCAAATGCCAAACATCCTGGACGGTGTTGGGCTGTAAGCACAACCTCCATTGGTGGACGTTGGGCCCTCATACCACCCTCATGGAGTCTGTTTATGACCATATGAGTGGATACATGCACATTTGTGGCCTGCTGGTGGTCATTTTGCAGGGCTCTGGCAGTGCTCCTCCTGCTCCTCCTTGAACGAAGGCAGAGGTAGCGGTCCTGCTGCTGGGTTGTTGCCCTCCTACGGCCTCCTCCACTTCTCCTGATGTACTGGCCTGTCTCCTGGTAGCGCCTCCATGCTCTGGACACTACGCTGACAGACACAGCAAACCTTCTTGCTACAGCTAGCATTGATGTGCCATCCTGGATGAGCTGCACTACCTGAGCCACATGTGTGGGTTGTAGACTCCGTCTCATGCTACCACTAGAGTGAAAGCACCGCCAGCATTCAAAAGTGAGCAAAACAATCAGTAAGGAAGCATAGGAACTGAGAAGTTATCTGTGGTCGCCACCTAAAGAACCACTCCTTTATTGGGGGTGTCTTGCTAATTGCATATATTTTCCACCTGTTGTCTGTTTCATTTGCACAACAGCATGTGAAATTGATTGTCAATCAGTGTTGCTTCCTGAGTGGACAGTGTAATTTCACAGAAGTGTGATTGACTTGGAGTTACATTGTGCTGTTTAAGTGTTCCCTTTATTTTTTGAGCAGTGTACATCATAACCCCTTAACGACAAGCACCGTAAATGTACGTCCTGGTGAGGTGGTACTTAACGCACCAGGACGTACATTTATGTCCTAAGCATAACCGTGAGCATCTGAGCGATGCCCGGGTCATGCGCGGCAGGACCCGGCTGCTGATCGCAGCCAGGGACCCGCCCGTAATGGCGGACACCTGCGATCCCGCGGATGTCTGCCATTAACCCCTCAGATGCCGTGATCAATACAGATCACGGCATCTTCAGCATCACGGTCACTATAATGGAGGATCGGATCATCCGCAGTGCTGCCACGGCGATCCTATCATCCAGAAAGGCAGACGGAGGTCACCTCACCTGGCTCTGCTGCCTTCCGGGAGTCTTCTGCTCTGATCTGCCTTCCCGCAGACCAGAGTAGAAGATGACCGATAATGCTGATCAATGCTGTGTACTATACATAGCACTGAACAGGATTAGCAATCGAGTGATTGCTAGAAATAGTCCCCTATGGGGACTATTAAAGTGTAAAAATAAAAGTAAAAAAAGTAAAAAAAACGTGAAAATCCCCCTCCCCCAATAAAAACGTAAATTGTCCCATTTTCGCTATTTTACCACCGCGTGCGTAAATATCTGAACTATTAAAATAAAATGTTAATGATACCGTACGGTGAACGGCGTGAACTTAAAAATAAAAAAGTCCAAAATAGATGCTTTTTTATAACAATTTATTCCCAAAATTTTTTTTATAAAAAATGGATTAAAAGTTCTATATAAGCAAATATGGTATCAATAAAAAGTACAGATCACACCGCTTATACAGAAAAATGAAAAAGTTATAGGTCTTCAAAACAGGGGGATTTAAAACTAATTTGGTTAAAAATTTAGCGATTTTTTTTTTAAGCGCAACAGTAATAGAAAAGTATGTTATCATCGGTATAATTTTAATCGTATTGACCCAAAGAATAAAGCACACGTCATTTTTACAGTAAATTGTACGGCGTGAAAACAAAACCTTCCAAAATTAGCAAAATTGCGGTTTTCTTTTTAATTTCACCACACAAATAGTATTTTTTTGGTTGCACCATACATTTTATGGTAAAGTGAGTGATGGCATTACAACGGACAACTTGTCGCGCAAAAAACAAGCCCTCATACTAGTCTGTGGATGAAAATATAAAAGAGTTATGATTTTTTGAAGGCGAGGAGGAAAAAACAAACGTAAAATTTTAATTGTCTTAAGGCCCAAATGGGCTGCGTCCTTAAGGGGATAAACATATATGGGAAACAACAAAGCTGCTGTACATGAGGTTCTGATTTACAGCTATTCCATGATTCGGTTATGATAGTGTAATGAAAAGCTCCAGTAGAAATCAAGGTTTTTACACAATAATTTAAATCGAGGTGAAGAAGAAATAAAATTCCAGATAGCAGTGATGGCACATGTCTTCAGAAGAATACTGGGGGCAACAGTGTGGATTGTCATGGATGTCCATGAAAAGAGCAGATGAACTAAAGACAATGCAAATCCCTGAATGAATGCAATATTTAATAGAAAAAAATTATATATTTTTTTAATTTAAAATTAATAATAATAAAAAAAAGCTATACTTCCTCTTACCCTGATAGCACTGCAGCTGTTTCTTGGGGGGGAAAAAAAACAAACAAACACCAAAGCATGCTAATATTTAGAAAAACTGCCACTGAACCCAAAAAAAAAAAAATGTCAAAAATAAAAATTACATAGAGTTTTATATTTTACTATTGACTCCCAACTAATATCTGGCAGGGTTTGTTTAAAGTTAAAAGTCTGAGTCTAAAGATACCCCAATGAATCAAGCAAAGCTATAGGAATAGAGAAAACTAGGGATCGACCGATTATCGGTCACGATTTTGGGCATTATCGGTATAGGCAATTACCTTGGCGATAAGCCGATAATGCCCCGCCCCCCACACCGCCACCCACTGCACCGTGACCGCATCTGCGTCGCGTCGCACCCCGCACCGCCCCGGCCCCATTGCCTCCCCCATCCCCGGTTTTATAATTACCTGTTCCCGGGGTCCACGCGACTTCTGGCTCCTGCTGCGTCCTGCGTTACGTTGTGCACAATGACGAGTGACGTGATGCGATGTGAAGTCACCGTCAGTGCGCACAGTGACAGCTCAGGAGGACGCCACCGGAGCCAGATGTAGAGTGGCCCCCGGGAACAGGTAATTATAAAACCGGGGATGGGGAGGCAATGGAGCAGGGGAGGTGCGGTGAGGGGTGCGACGCGGCGCGGTAGGGGGCGCGGAGCGGTGCAGCGGTAGGGGGAGCGGTGCGGCGGTGGGGAGGGGGTGGTGTCGGTGATAGGACTCAGGACCCCCAGACAGGCAGGGGGAGAGAAGCGGGTGGCGGCGGCGGTCTATGGCACCGCAAAAGCCACTGCAGTTCATTGATTTAAAGCGCCTCGCGGGGGATAAATAGCCGATAACTTATACCGGAATATCGGTATAAGTTATCGGCTATGGGCCCTAACCTCCACCGATTATCGGTTGATCCCTAGAGAAAACCCTATAGGAATACAGGGAAAACCAGGAGAGACATGAACAGTGCATTTAGTGACAGGGTATATGGACATCACATAGGAGATTACCCTGCTTGGGACCCCCTCTAGAGCCAGAACATAGACCTACTCAAAATGAGCAGCTCCCATTCTTCTAAACTCAAGCTGTCCCTGTCTAACAAGTATGGACAGTAATCTGAATGGACACCAGGTAAGGGAAAATTGCCCAACTGGCCTTGGCTTCACCTGTCAAAATCAGCCGTATGCCAAGGGCGTCACTCTGAAAGGGTAGTCTCAGTAAACACAACCCCTTTAAACCAACACTCCAGGTATTTATTTTATTTTATTTTTTACTATAACATGCACACTCGCCATCACTAGGCCTACAGCACCATTTCCTTTATTCCAGTGTAGCTGCATCCATATATTTTATTACTCTATTTTATTACTCACACCCCTACCCCTTAATTCCCTGGTTGAACTTGATGGACATATGTCTTTTTTCGACCGTACTAACTATGTAACTATGTAACTATGTAACTATGTAATATGGTCACATGACCACCAGTCTGACTCTCCAAATCTTCTGGTGCCTATTGATCACAACAGGATGTCACACTGACATCCTGGGGACTACGGAATGACATTATCACCTACCAAATCCCCTTCTCCTAGCGCCATCTGCTATCTCTATGGGATCAGTATATCTTGTAGTTACACACCTCCCCCTGAGGCTATGTTCACACACTACAATTTTTGCTGTTTTTTTTTTTCAGTTTTTGCTGTGATTTTTTACAAATCATGGCAATAGTGGAGATATTGTACCCCAGTTGGGCAAAAATATAGTAAAAACATGTAATATATATATATATTCTTTTTTATTTTTATTTTCTTTTAACACATTTTGAGTAAGAATACGCATGAAAACTGCACAGTGTGAACTTAACCAACACTAACACTTATAAATCTAATAAGTTCACATGTGTAACAGCACTTTTGACGTAATACATATGGCAAGGAACCAGTAAGCTCTGCAGGGTGCATCACCTGACTATATCTAAAGATCAGTTGGTGTAGGAGCACTATAACCCCCCAACTATCAAAACTTTTGACTTGTCTTTATGTTCATGACATGTCAACAGTTTTTTTTTTTTGTTTTTTTTCCACCTTTTTCACCTTAGTGGTCAGAAATGCAAAAAAGGGCTGAGTCCTTGTCAATTTATGCATTAATAACTCTGGGAAGCTTTTACTTTTTATTCTGATTCCGAGATTATTTTTTCATGACATATTCTACTTTAACATAGTGGTAAATTTTTGTTGTTACTTGCATCCTTTCTTGGTGAAAAGTCACAAAATGTTATGAAAATTTAGCAGTTTTCTAACTTTGAAACTCTCTGCTTGTAGGGAAAATGGACATTCCAAATAAATTATATATTGATTCACAAATAAAATATGTCTACTTTATGTTGGCATCATAAAGTTGACATGTTTTTACTTTTTGAAGACATTAGAGGGCTTCAAAGTATAGCAGCAATTTTCACAAAAATTTCCCAAAAAATACATTTTTCAGAGAAGTTTGAAGTGGATTTGAGGGGCCTTCACCACAAAATAACGCTCATCAGTAGTACGGGACTGATCAGCAGCAGGTGGGCTTTAGCTAACGGTGGCGGACCGCTCTTTTATAGCTTAGAGAGCCTGGCAACACGTTTAGCAACACAAAAGAAAAAGAAGGTCTGCTCCCCCAAAAAATGCAGGGGGCAGACCGCAGCGACCCTGTAGGGCCGGGGTCACGCAGCTTAAGGTGCTACAGACCCGCACACACCTACAGATGGTGCACCAAAAAAAAAAAAATTTTATTTAATTTTTTACCACCTAAAAACTATCCCTGCCTAACCAAAAGCTGTCCCTAACTGCTAAAATTGCTGAAAAGCCACCTCCCAGTACAGTACGGATGATGATTGGTGGTGTATATTACACCACGGATCATCATCCTTATCCGGGTCACACGTGACCCAGATGACCCAGAATCGCTGCAGATTTCCGGTTTGTATTTGCCGGCAACATGCGGCAATCGCCGATATAGGGGATCCTCAGGATCCCCTCGGCACTGTGACGGGATGCCCCTCCCGGCGAGCAGCGGGAAACGGAATTGCAGCAAATCGCCGGTCAGAATTGACTGGCGATTTGTGGCGATCGCCAATATGGGGGGGGGGGCATCGGGATCTTCCTTCGGATGGGGGATAGGTTATATTGCTCAAAAGATCTCCTTTAAGGACTTGGAAACTGAGGCGTATGGGTACGCCCTGCACCCTTAAGTGGTAAAATGACAGTAACAATTTAAAAACATTGTTTATTCCACATATTCCACAACAACAACAAAAAAAAAGCAAAGAGACACCTGCAAACTTAGGGCCAAACCTTGTCCACACAAATAATCTTCAAAACAATATGCTAGTGGCTTTATAAAACTGCACTACTTATACAACCCTTGTAGTTACAGTTTAAAAAAACTAAGGTAAAGAAGAACTAAAATCTGTTGTGAATTTGTGTAACTTTACATAATTCTCAGATTCACTAGTTGTGTCATGCTCCTGTCTACAAAATAGAATAAAAAAAACCCACATGTTTTGCTCCAACATTGGAAGAGATCAGCTGGCAACTACCGGAGTGATCCTTTTAAGAAGGATTAGCAATGTCTTTCTGCGCTTTATTTCATCTCGCTCATCATTCCAACTGTTCGTAAAATGTCAGCCCCAGTACCTGCTGACGATGAAAAGAGTCTGGAACCAATACAGATGTTTAGTATAAGCAGGAGGGCTGTGGATAACACTTACATCCAATACTGCAATATACACCAGCAGAGGCTTGGAATGATCAGACCCAGTTACTGCATGGAGCGCAGAGGTGTTGGTTTAACCAGCAGGTGACTTTAATGGTACTTATTGTATAAGACAGCTGAAAAACATCAAAACCATAGAGTCAAAGGTGAAAAGGAAAACTATATTTTTATAAACCTTAACCCGTGAGGACACAGCTTTCTTGGGCCTTGAGAGCATGGCAATTTATCTTGTTTATTTTCATCACACTTTGACAGCAACAACTTTGTAGCTTTTCCATTAATTTAGTTGTATAAGGAGCTTGTTTTTTGTGGGAAAAGCTTTTTTTTGCACCATTTTTTTGTATTTATAATTAATAAGTAACTTTTTTTTTTAAGGGGGGGGGTTACGCTGCAAATATTAATTGAATCTCATTTTTATATTGTTCACTAAATGGGATAAATGACAACTACAGCAAAACAAATTTAAATCTCTTAACATCTCTCACAATAAAAAGTTTCACTGGGGATTTTACCATGTGACAGCTTGATCACTGACATACTAATGTAATATTCCTGTCAGTGTAAAACCTCGGCAGGGCCTAAAATAAAAACAAAGATGGCTGACGTGGTGACCTTCATTAGGCCCCTGTCTGCCACGGAAAACCATTAGCACTCAGATTGTGGATCATGGAGACACTGATGTGGGTGATTGATTGAGGGAGGCCCCTTCCTTTGTCAAAATCGTGGGTCACTATAGTTCACAGCATCTGAGAAGTTTAAAAAAGGGGTATTCTGTTACCAGAAATGTGTATTTAAATAACATTAGCACCACAAAAAAAATTGTCATTTTTGCATGACTCACCCCTGATAGGAAGTTGTGTACTTCATTTTCAGTGTGGTGTTGTCTCAGCAGCTTCCCAACTCCTACCATTCTCCCAAGATGATGCACCATCCTCTGCTGTATCACAAGGCTTGCCTGGATCATGTCTATAAGCTCTAGCCCCCCCCCCTTCCCAAAAGCACAGTCATCATCTCTGACAAGCCAGTATAGCCTGGAAGTATACCCCCAATACCCCCACACTGCAGTCATACACACTTATAAATCTTTTACAGGACATTTATGGCAAATGAGGGGTGTTTACAGAATGCTGCCTTGGGCTTATGGATACCACAGGCAGAAGAGTAGACACGCAATAAATTCTGCAGCTGCTGCAGCCCCACGGAGGCGGTGCACAATGAGATGTTCTGTAACAGCACTAGGTGCGGAACTGACAGGATTGTTGTTGGATGGGAATAACCATGGTTGGCGGACTAAGATGAGGAGCTGAGGGAAAGCAATGCATTCAGGGAATTGTATTGAGCAACTTTTCAATCAGGAAGTACAGTACAATACCCCAAAAACAAATGTATTTTTGGTAATTTCAGAAATGGACAGGCTCCCTTTGAAACACAATGACATGCTCCCTGTGTACAATGTATGATTTAATGTTATTGAAATCAACAGGAGAGGGTTAAAGGGGTTATCCATCTGAGGGCTTAAAAAAAAATGTAAAGGAGAATATTCGGTATTTCTTGTTGTCAATATTGGTTTCTTGGTGAAATTTAGGTTTTTTTTGCCCCCCAAAGACCTGCTCTACAGCTATTCTAAAATCATTTTTGTCCTTCTAGGTCAGGGACGTTTAGTCTGCAATATGTTAGGGATGCAGACGATGAGGAAAAAAAGATACTTTGCAATACACTACTTTTGGGAAGTAGACAGGATGTTCAGAATTAGCAATTACAGACAGAATCAATAACACAACTATATTAAAAACTTTGACATCTACATAAAAGGTATGTAACGTGTCTTCATTTATTTTTGCTAGATAGCCCTATAAAGATGCATTTTTCGTGGCAAAAACACTTATTTTGTATGTTATGTGTGAACATACACTGCCGAATATTTTATCCTGTTCACCAATGTATGAAATTGGATTTGATAAGGATTTGAAACAACTGAAGCGGAAGCTTGTTTTGGACTGTCATTACTTACCCTTTTCCAATATTCACTACTGAATTGTTTTAACAGTTTCATTTTCTTTTAGGCTTTTACCTCAACTGGTCTTTATGTAGGAAACAAGCCTATGAACAGATCATTTCTACTAGTGTGCAGAACAATTGTGATTAGTTAGGACAAAGTAGTACAGTTCCAATGAAAAGGTTAAATTATATCTATGCATATAGAACTCTGTATAATGTGTAATTTCTTTGTTCTTAATAAAAATTCCTTGTACAAGTACAGAACCTGATTTCTAGGTCTTTACACGTATCCGAATTTACTGTAATGTCCACAGCACTGATCGGCAGTGCATAGACGTTCAGATTTGTAATGCCTCATTAAGAGAGGAAATGAACGCCCTTCAAATGCAGTTTTCATGTCAGTAACCAGATGTCCCTGTAAAGTCTCTCAACTAAAATCTCCTATTATTACTACACACCAAATGCCTGAAGTGATGTTCAAAGCAATAGTTCCACCTACAGCTGAAAAGGCCGAAAATATAACCCAGCTAAAAATGAGCTTAAACTGAGTGCAGAGACAACCTACCCAAACTAATCAGATCCGCCGCAGTCAGACCTGAGCAGCCTATTATTGTCTAATGATGACATTCATTTTTATTTCAAATAGCACTTCATTTCAATGAAAGAAACACTCTGAGGACAATTTCAAGCAGAAATGGAACCGATATAATATCGCTAAATAAGGTCCTAAAATAAGCTTAAAGAATGCATATATGCTGAAATACCAGGGGAAAAAAACAAAAAATATAAAAACAACAAAAAGAATAAGGCTCAACCACAAAAGTAAAAACACTAATAAGAACTAGTGTCTGTCTAAAAGAGACTGCTGGTACATTCCATGTTTCTGCCAGTCCCTTTTCTTAGTGTCCTAGTTTTCGACTATTGACTTCCATCATACTAATAAACGAACATTAAAAACGTCTAAAAACCTCAAATCATGAAAGAAAAATAATATTCTAAAATACCAAATACACCCATTTACAAAAAAGAAGAAAAAAAAAGAAAAACACAAATAGAAATAGTCGGATTGCTGCAAAACTCGGCACGCAGTACTGCAGATATGGAAATGATTAGAGGTGTGGTCCACTTAGACACTGGGTCATGCCAAAGAAGGGTGTAAAAGTGCTTCCCTGGCTAGACATGCCACATAACACACTGAAAGTCATTTTGCCCAATTTACAGACTTTGAGAGGGGGGACTTAATTGGACAGAGAAGCAAAATGATTGTTTTTTCTGAATTGTCCACCATCTAGGCCATTCTAACAAAGCTGTTAGAAGCAGTGGTTACGGGAGGGCACATATACAAAGCAAACAGGCTCCAGATGTTTACCAGATTACCCATAAAAGAAGATTTTTTTGCGCACGGACAAGTACGAGCAGTTCACACAGATTCCTTGTTCACCATCCAGGTGAAGGTAGAACCCACTATGTGCAATGTTACTGACAGCCAGCCAGTATCGCCTGGACTGCAAAAAATTTGAACTGGATCATCCAATCCAGGTTCTGTTTAGGATCTGACATCGGTGGGGTTAAAGAGTACCTGTCACCAAACTAAACTTTTAATATATTGTTTGTTATGTAATTATAAGACACTTTGCTATTAACTCAAAAATCCTCAACCTTTATATTGTTTTTATGTGATTGAAAAAACGGCCACTAGGTGGCTCTGTTCTGCACAAGTCAAACAATTAGTTTGGTCTCCTCCTGGCCTGGCAGGAGACCAAAGTCAGGAAGTGCATGCGGGCATGGCGAGGCACAGCTCTCGCAGGCTTCAGTGACGTTGTGCCTGCTGGGGAACGCTCACTTTTTCATGCCGTGAGCTCACACAATGTGAGCAAGGATAAATGTATGATACAGAGCTTTTTAACCCCTTAAGGACCAGGCCATTTTACACCTCAAGGACCAGAGCGTTTTTTGCAAATCTGACCAATGTCACTTTAAACATTAATAACTCTGGAATGCTTTTAGTTATCATTCTGATTCCGAGATAGTTTTTTCGTGACATATTCTACTTTAACTTAGTGGTAAAATTTTGTGGTAACTTGCATCCTTTCTTGGTGAAAAATCCCCAAATTTGATGAAAAAAATGAAAATTTTGCATTTTTCTAACTTTGAAGCTTTCTGCTTGTAAGGAAAATGGATATTCAAAAGAAAAAAAAATTTGGGTTCACATATAAAATATGTCTACTTTATGTTTGCATCATAAAATTTATGAGTTTTTACTTTTGGAAGACACCAGAGGGCTTCAAAGTTCAGCAGCAGTTTTGAAGTGGATTTGAAGGGTCTTCATATTAGGAATACCCCATAAAAGACCCCATTATAAAAACTGCACCCCCCAAAGTATTCAAAATGACATTCAGTCAGCGTTTTAACCCTTTAGGTGTTTCACAGGAATAGCAGCAAAGTGAAGGAGAAAATTAAAAATCTTCATTTTTTACACTTGCATGTTCTTGTAGACCCAATTTTTGAATTTTTGCAAGGGGTAAAAAGGAGAAAAGTTTTACTTGTATTTGAAACCCAATTTCTCTCGAGTAAGGACATACCTCATATGTCTATGTTAATTGTTCAGTGGGCGCAGTAGAGGGCTCAGAAGGGAAGGAGCGGCAAATGGTTTTTGGGGGGCATGTCACCTTTAGGAAGCCCCTATGGTGCCAGGACAGCAAAAAAAAAAAAAACACATGGCATACCATTTGGGAAACTAGACCCCTCAGGGAACGTAACAAGGGGTAAAGTGAACCTTAATACCCCACAGGTGATTCACGACTTTTGCATTTGTAAAAAAAAAATATTTTTTTTACCTAAAATGCTTGGTTTCCCAAAAAATTTTCATTTTTAAAAAGGGTAATAGCAGAAAATACCCCCCAAAATTTGAAGCCCAATTTCTCCCGATTCAGAAAACACCCCATATGGGGGTGAAAATTGCTCTGCTGGCGCACTACAGGTCTCAGAAGAGAAGGAGTCACATTTGGCTTTTCGAAAGCAAATTTTGCTCTGGGGGCATGCCGCATTTAGGAAGCCCCTATGGTGCCAGAACAGCAAAAAAAAAACCACATGGCATACCATTTTGGAAACTAGACCCCTCGGGGAACGTAACAAAGGGTAAAGTGAACCTTAATACCCCACAGGTGTTTCATGACTTTTGTATATGTAAAAAATAAAAAAAAATTTTTACCTAAAATGCTTGTTTTCCCAAAAATTACATTTTTAAAAAGGGTAATAGCAGAAAATACCCCCCAAAATTTGTAACACAATTTCTCCCTAGTACGGCGATACCCCATATGTTACCCTAAACTGTTGCCTTGAAATACGACAGGGCTCCAAAGTGAGAGCGCCATGCGCATTTGAGGCCTAAATTAGGGACTTGCATAGGGGTGGACATAGGGGTATTCTACGCCAGTAATTCCCAAACAGGGTGCCTCCAGCTGTTATAAAACTCCCAGCATGCCTAGACAGTCAGTGGCTATCTGGCAATACTGGAAGTAGTTGTTTTGCAACAGCTGGAGGCTCCGTTTTGGAAACAGTGGCGTACCAGACCTTTTTCATTTTTATTGGGGAGGGGGGCTGTGTAGGGGTATGTGTATATGTAGTGTTTTTTACTATTTATTTTATTTTTTGTTAGTGTAGTGTTTTTAGGGTACAGTCGCACGGGCGGGGGTTCACAGTAGTTTCTCGCTGGCAGCTTGAGCTGCGGCAGAAAATTTGCTGCAGCTCAAACTTGCAGCCGGATACTTATTGTAAACCTCCGCCCATGTGAGTGTACCCTGTACGTTCACATTGGGGGGGGGGGGGGGGAACATCCAGCTGTTGCAAAACTACAACTCCCAGCATGTACGGTCTATCAGTGCATGCTGGGAGTTGTAGTTTTGCAACCGCTGGAGGCTCCGTTTTGGAAACAGTGACGTACCAGACGTTTTTCATTTTTATTGGGGAGGGGGGCTGTGTAGGGGTATGTGCATATGTAGTGTTTTTTCCTTTTTATTTTATTGTGTGTTAGTGTAGTGTTTTTATGGTACAGTCGCCCGGGCGGGGGTTCACAGTAGTTTCTCGCTGGCAGTTTGAACTGCGGCAGAAAATTTGCCGCAGCTCAAACTTGCAGCCGGATACTTACTGTAAACCTCCGCCCATGTGAGTGTACCCTGTACGTTCACATTGGGGCGGGGGAACGACATCCAGCTGTTGCAAAACTACAACTCCCAGCATGTACGGTCTATCAGTGCATGCTGGGAGTTGTAGTTTTGCAACAGCTGGAGGCACACTGGTTGTGAAACACCGAGTTTGGTAACAAACTCAGTGTTTTGCAACCAGTGTGCCTTCAGCTGTTGCAAAAGCTAAAACCCCCAGCATGTACGGACAGCGGAAGGGCATGCTGGGTCTTGTAGTTATGCAACAGCCGGAGGCATACTACATTGGCTGGGGATGCTGGGGATTGTAGTTATGCAACAGCTGGAGACACACTGGTTTGCGTTAACTCAGTGTTCCTTCAGCTGTTGCAAAACTACAACTCTCAGCAGTCGCCGACAGCCAACGGGCATGCTGGGAGTTGTAGTTATGCAACCACCAGATGCACCACTACAACTCCCAGCATGCACTTTAGCTGATTGTGCAAGCTGGGAGTTGTAGTTATACAACAGCTGAAGGTACACTTTTCCATAGAATGTGCCTCCAGCTGTTGCAAAACTACAAGTCCCAGCATGCCCATAAGGGAATGCTGGGAGTTGTAGTGGTCTGCCTCCTGCTGTTGCATAACTACAGCTCCCAGCATGCCCTTTTTGCATGCTGGGAGCTGTTGCTAAGAAACAGCAGGAGGCTGTCACTCACCTCCTGCTGCTGCTCCACGCTGCCGCCGCACAGGTCAGTCCCTCGCCGCCGTCGCTCCTGGGGACCCGATCCCAATAGGGACGCCGGGGATCGGGGACCCTAGCACCCGGGGTCTTCTGCCCGCACCCGCTCACGCCCTCCGGAAGAGGGCGGAGCGGGTTGCGGGAGTGACACCCGCAGCAGGCGCCCTGATTGGTCGGCCGGGAAACCGGCTGACGAATCAGGGCGATCGTGAGGTGGCACCAGTGCCACCTCACCCCTGCTGGCAATGGCTGTTCGGGGCCGTCTCTGACGGCCCAGATCAGCCAGTAATTCCGGGTCACCGGGTCACTGGAGACCCGATTGACCCGGAATCCGCCGCAGATTGCTGTACTGAATTGTCCAGCGATTTGCGGCAATCGCCGACATGGGGGGGACATAATGACCCCCCTGGGCGATATGCCGGGATGCCTGCTGAAAGATTTCAGCAGGCATCCGGCACCGCTCCAGCTAGCGGCTGGGGCCGGAAATGCGCAGGGCGTATCCATACGCCCTGTGTCCTTAAGGACTTGGAAACGGGGGCGTATGGATACGTCCAGTGTCCTTAAGGGGTTAAAGCTCGGGAAAATTGCTTAGGAAACTTGAGATGGGTAGAGCAGCCATATATTGTTTATGTTGTGCCTGACAAGAATTGATGAGGGAAACTCTAGAAAAGAGAGCACTGACCCATTAAGTTACAGCCAAAAGGGAAGAGCAGGAACTGCAGCAGTGGTAGAAGCAGCAGGAGTGAATCCATAGGAGGAAGCTCATGGCCCACAGTGGAGAAGTAGAGCAGAGAATATGGCTCAGCTCTAGTGAGTGCCAGGACACACAGGATGCCAACCACCAGTGTTACACAGATTTCCCAGTAGAATGATGCAGCCACATTACAATTACATGTCATTTCCTTAAAGCACTATTTCCTGTACATGTAGAGTCTTCAGTTCTTTTATGATTGTAAGGTCATTTCTAAAAGGTATTTTATGATGATCCTTTAATATGATGATTATAAGTTTCTGCAGCAGTTTGCATTAAGAGGTTGATGGTGGTAAGACTGATGCTGTACACTGTAATGGCTTAACCCTGGTAAGATTTAAATTTATTCTCAGAAAGTTCATCTAATACATTGGTATACTGACATGGACAGTTGAGTGATTCCTGCTATATGGGAAGGGATCAAAAGAACACTAGGGGGCCAATAACTGGTATATTTAAACAGAGGAGCATTTAAAAAAATTACTCAGTTGAAAAATTGTCCAGATTATATTTCATTTTATTTCATTATAAGACAACCCTTTTAAGACAACGGACCTGGCCTAAGGTTTGCTCATGTACAGTACAACTCTACAAAAGAAGCCCCTGCCAACTAATTATGGATGCTAAATATAAAACCTTTCAAAAGTAGTCTTGACACAATGCCCCATGACATCTTCTGACACGGCACATGTTGTTCTATAAATCCTAAAAAATGATAGTACCAAGCTTTCATGCCAGAAACGCTCACCCTTCAAGTGTACAAAGTCCTTCAGATCAAGAGCGAATACCAATCATTTGAAGCATCAGTTACATCAAAATGTTCAATGAAGTTAAACCTTGTGGTGTCAATTTCATAATCTTTTCACTTGTTTTCCCAGGCAATGAAACCTTTGTGAGCTTCCATTCATTTGCAGTCCACGGTTGTACTTAATCACTAAAACACAATTGGTAACACCTGCATAGTTTAAACTTGGCTTGACCATCGGAAGCTTAAACATCAGGAATCATCACAATTACTGGGTTAACCACCTCTCATGTGGATACAGTCTCGTTTTCAACATTGTATAGAGTGTATTAGGGATATAAGACAAGGCATATGATGCAGATTTATGTGTATTAATAAGTGGCAGAATTTGGTTGCAGAGGTGTCTGCCGAAAAAAAAGGCCTCCTTTACACACTTGTTTTCAGCTTTTTACATTGCGTTTCTTGTGATATTTTTGTTACATGCATTTTTCAACTCTTATGATAATGCATATGAGCAGGAGGTGTTTAAAAAAAAGAAACAAATGCATCAAAATACTATAAAAACACTATACTAAATGTTTGTAGACAGTTTAGTATCTCACTACAGATCATGAAACAACTAACTGCATTTTCGGCCAAGACAAAAAGAATACTATAAACCAGATTTGCTATAGCAAATTCCAGAAGGATTCTACATAAAACAAAAACTGGCTAACACAACTTGCTCCCATTTGATATGAATTTTTAAGGGGTGGTCCAGCGAGCAGAAACTGTCCTCTCTCTTCTGCCCCTTGGTGCTCACTTTGATACTCTCCTATTCTCAGTACCATCTTTTTTGAGACCAGAAGGGGCAGGTGGCAGTCTTGATCCTGTGGTGGTTTTGCTTGCGATGTCCAATAGATGAACAATGTCCCTACAACATTGTGCAGCTATTGGTCATCACGTGCTGCCCAACTTTTCTAATTTCATATGGTAGTTTCTAGATGAGGGAAGGCGGAAGTGAGAACTGGGAAGCAGTAGAGATAGGACCTTTTCTGCTCCCTAGACAACAACTTTAAAACTTTTTAGATAATCTGTCACCTCACTTGTTGGTGGTGTGCTTATCAGAAAGTGTGTGACTGTGTGCCAAAATTCACCAAAATTGTGTTATAATATTTTGGTGTAATATAAGCTCACTAATAGCTGGTCTAAACTTAGGGCCCGTTAAATCCGGCCAATAATTGGGTAAATGAGTGTTTCTAGGAATTCTCATTCCTGATAAATCAGCCCTTAGAAAAGGGCCTGATCACATCTATTTGTGCGGCCAATAACATCACTGTTATCGGCTGCCCATCACTGTGTATACAGTTGATTTCCAGCCAGTAATGATGAATTTGAAAGACCACATGATTGACCGAGTACTAAATCACAGACATTGGCACTTGTTTCCTCCAGCCCATGGGCCCAAATCCAGTGCCTTGCAAAAGTAATTCACCCCCTTGACTTTTTTCATATTTTGGTAGATTAAAGCCTTAAGTTCAATGTTTGATTAATCTGAATTTTATGTGATGGATCAGAACACAATAGTCTAAGTTGGTGAAGTAAAATGTGAAAAATACATAAATAAAACTATTGTTTAGAAATAGAAAAGAGAAAATTGGCATGTGCGTATGTATTCACCCCCTTTGTTAGGAAGCCCATAACAAGCTCTGGTGCAACCAATTCCCTTCAGAAGTCACAAAATTATTGAAATTATGTCCACCTGTGTGCAATCTAAGTGTCACATGATCTGTCAATACATATACAGGGTTAGGTTATAAAAAAATATCCAAATCTTTGATGATCCCTAGGAGCACCATCAAATATATCATAACCAAATGGAAAGAACATGGCACAAAAGCAAACCTGCCAAGAGATGGCTGCCCACCAAAACTCACAGACTGGGCAAGGAGGGCATTAATCAGAAAGGCAGCACAGAGACCTAAGGTAACCCTGGAGAGGCTGCAGAGTTCCACAGCAGAGACTGGAGTATCTGTACATAGGACAATGATAAGCTGTATACTCCACACAGTTGGGCTTTATGACAGAGTGGCCAGAAGAAAGCCATTACTTTGAGCTAAAAACAAAAAGGCACGTTGTGAGAGTTTGGGAAAAGGCATGTGGGAGACTCCCAAAATGTATGGAGGAAGGTGTTCTGGTCTGATGAGAATAAAATTGAACTTTTTGGCCAAAGAAAACGCTATGTCTAGTGCAAACCAAACACATCACCCAAAAGATGTTTTTCAGCAGCCGGGACTGGGAAACTCGTCAGAGTTGAGGGAAAGGTGGATGGTGCTAAACACAGGGATATTCTTGAGCAAAACCTGTACCACTCTGTGCATGATTTGCGGCTAGGACAGAGGTTCACCTTCCAGCAGGGCAATGACCCTAAACACACAGATAAAGCAACACTTGAAGTGGTTTAAGGAGAAAGATGTAAATGTGTTGGAATGGCCTAGTCAAAAGCTGCTCACAAGCGCAAACGATCCAACTTGAAGGAGCTGGAGCAGTTTTGCAAGAAGGAATGGGCAAAATCCCAGTGGTACGATGTGGCATGCTGATAGAGATTTATCCAAAGAATCTTGGAGCAGTGATTCCCCCAAAAGGTGGCTCTACAAAGTATTGACTTTAGGGGGGTGAATTGTTATGCACATTGACTCTTTCTGTTATTTTGTCCTCTTTGTGGTTTGCCTCACAATAAATAAATACATTTAAAAAAAACATCTTCAAAGTTGTGGGTATGTTCTGTAAATCTGTAATCTGTAATCTAAATCTGTAATCTAAGGATTACACAGTTTAAGTAAATCTGGGTCATTATCTCAGCCCTAAGAGAGAATTTGTAAGACCAAGGGTTGTCCCCAAGTGCCCTTTCACAGTAATAAATTCCACATACAGCAGCCTCCTCTGGGATTGGCTAAGACAGCGGGCACAGTCCCATTTAATACAGCTCAATTCCGGGGCTTCAACTGAAGATTCCACTGGAAGATTGAACGTCCCTTAATTTAAAAAGCCAGCCCAAGATGATTAAGACATACAAATAACCTTTCTTTGGTGCGATTGCAGGTACAGCGTTTTCTAAGCTGGCCACTCCAGCAAGGGTGCATCTTTTATTCACGGCCATTGTGGTAAATCGCAGTGTTAAGGAGTTGTTAACAAACCTTATGATGAAAGAAATGCCAGATATTACACCTGACCTGTCTGCTCAGTTTTCAGATTAAGGGCGAGTTCCCACAGGGAGTATACGCAGCGTATTTGACGCTGCGCAAATTTTACGGCAGCAGCGGGAAATACGCTGTGTATCCCTTGCTCACTATACGCAAAGGGCTTTCCGGGGGCAGCCCTATGTGTGTAGTGAGTTTTGGAGGCGGGGCCATGTGCCGGCGTGTCTGTGACACACGGCCCCGCCTCCAAAACTCACTACACACATAGGGCTGCTGCCAGAAAGCCCTGTGTGTATAGTGAGCAAGGGATACGCAGCGTATTTCCCGCTGCTGCCGTAAAATTTGCGCAGCGTCAAATACGCTGCGTATACGCCCTGTGGGAACGCACCCTTAGAAAAAGTAAATCCTCACACCAGAATCTATTTACATGTCATTTCACTGTGAGGTTACTATAATATATAGAAATAAATAGAAAATAGGAGAGGCTCCTATCTGCTAGTTACCTTGATCTGAGCAACTCAAATGGCACCTATACCCACGATGTCGGAAAGTAAAGTGATTAAAAGGAAAATTGAGGCTCAGGATCTTGAATACTGGATAGACATTTATTAATTAATTGTTTCAAATATGTAATGTGCTCTGTGACGCACAGGGCCCTTGTGGGTCAGCGGGGACACAAAATACAATTTACTAAATTATAAAATTACATAGGTAGCATAGAATACTGCAAGTATAATTAACATTGCTACTGTTTGCTCATAAACACTGCTAGTATACCAGACATTGCTACATTGTTGCTATGCAATAATTGTTACATTGTTTCCAACGGATACCACTCATTTTACAAACAGCGCATTGAACAGTACTATTTTGCCCTTTACATATTCGTTTCTATTCAAAAGACACGTGCACCACTATTTTATTCTTACAGGCTGGAATATCCACAGACGTGTGGCTTTTATATTGACTGTATTTTATTATATATTTTTATATTATAATGTATTCTATGCTATCTATGTAATTTTATAATTTATTAAATTGTATTTTGTGTCCCCGCTGACCCACAAGGGCCCTGTGCGTCACGGAGCACATTATATATTTGAAACAATTAATTGAGGTTACTACAATAACTTGGCAGCATTAAGAAGAGTTTTTAAAGCCACGTTCAGATATATGTCCTCCAGTACTTGTAACTTAGCCATGTTTTGATAAAAGACAAGATGGTGTTAAGTGAATTGATCCAAATCACAACAGTCCAATCCTTATTGCTTGCTGTGGATTAGAAAGACAGCAAATCAATACTAAGTCCAAGATTTATGCCCAGTCTAGTTGTTTCATTACAACGGTGCAAAAACAACCACTGTAACAGAATTTTTTTTATTTTGAAGACTTACACTACATAATTAGCTCATTCTGTATAGATTCTTAAATACAGCCTTGCTGTTTTCCTCCAGAGCTGCATTCACAACACTGCTTCAGAAGTGAAACGTACTGAAAAGAATCTAATCTTAGCTGAGAAGCTAAGAAAAGTGCCACTCAGCAAGTACATGATCTCGAGAACATGGACCCCAGTCTCCCAGTAGTATGGAAAGGTCACCACTGGTTGTACCTCCAACCATCAACGATTTGTTTAAAGTCACAAATATCTCATGTTGATTTCACAATGATTTGCAAGGACAGAATACATCTAGGTTCACACCACATTTTTGCATCCTGAAACCACTTGATTTTTTTACCCCATTGTAAAAAATTGCAAGAAACAAAAGGGAAGCAAAAGCAATTTTTTTTTACTAAGACTAGGGCTATACAGCACGTTAAGCCGCAACACTAGTAAAGAAGCCAAAGACTGCAGTGTTGCACTTCAGGGACAGTGTTGCATCATAGCTAATGTAAGTTAACAGGGTAGATTTCTTGTGATTTTAGGATTGTGGTTTGTTGTGGGTAGCACTGATCCCTTGCGAGTGGCACAGTGATCTTTAACTACATGCTGGGACCAAAGTTTCCCCATAGCCCTAGCTAATAAAGCATCCTGTTCTTATTGATAAAATACAGCACCATCTAGAACTCAGGAAAACTCCAACTATAACTTTTGCTGACAATCTTATAATGGTAATAATGACAAAATAACTTTTCTGATTTGCATTATCTGTGAAAAGGGGATCAACCAAATTGCAGAAAGGTGTTGAAACATATTCCCACACCTGAATTCTTTACAAAAGGTAGATAAAATGATCTTAAATGCAAATTCAATGAAAGCAGAAGGCATTATTCTCTGAAAGCAGAACTTATTGCCCACACTCACACAGTGACCTTTATGCTGCAGTTGAATTACATGTCCAATTTAAAGATCATTACAATCACTGAGGACATTTTATGAGCGATTAGGACTCCTTAGTTATGTGAGATCATCACTTTGTATCAGAAAAACCCTAAATACAACTCATTTCCAAAACTTTGGAATATGTCCATTCACAGAAAAATCTGGATCTTATCAAAGGTGTAATAATAATGACAAAGGCAGCAGACAAGATAATAAACACCGTATTTTTCGCCCTATAGGACGCACCGGCATATAAGAAGCACCCACTTTTAAAGGTGCAAAATCTAGAAAAAAAAAACTATAAAGATTTTGAACCCAACAGTGATCTTCAACCTGCGGACCTCCAGATGTTGCAAAACTACAACTCTCATGCTGGGAGTTGTAGTTTTGCAACATCTGGAGGTCCGCAGGTTGAAGACCACTGGATAGGAGGATATACTCACGTGTCCACGTCGCTCCGGACCCATCGCCGATGCCCTGGATGATGCTCCATCGCTGTCGCCGTGTCCCCGTGGTGTCCCCGACGCTCCGGACATCATCTTCCCCGGGTTCCTCGCTCTCCGTCGCCGTCATCACGTCTCTACGCACGCCGCTCCTATTGGATGACGGGATGGCGTGCGCGACAACGTGATGACGTCGAAGGAGAGCGCCGGCCATGCAGGGGATCCCGGCACGGAGCAGACACCGAGGAGGCAGGTAAGGGCCCTCCCGGTGTCCTGTAAGCTGTTCGGGAAGCCGCGATTTCACCGCGGCGGTCCCGAACAGCCTGACTGAGCAGCCGTATTAGAGTCACTTCCGCTTCAGACGCGGCGGTCAGCTTTGATCGCCGCGTCTGAAGGGTTAATACAGGGCATCACCGCGATCGGTGATGTCCTGTATTAGCCGCGGGTCCTGGCCGTTGATGGCCGCAGGGACCGCCGCGATAGGTGTGTGTATTCGCCGTATAAGACGCACCAACTTTTTCCCCCCAGTTTTGGGGAAGAACAAGTGCGTCTTATACGGCGAAAAATACGGTAGTTGTACAGCAGTTATAAGACCAAAACATGCAGAGAGGGGAGGAGGAAGAAAAATAGAACCACTAGAACTTAAAAGGAAGGGCCTAAAAGGTGTAATATGTTCTGCATGGAAATAATCTAAAATGATGCAAATTGTTCTGTTCAGAGATGAAGTCAATGGGAGTAAAATTCGCTGACTGTACTCTGTACAAATGGTGGCCTGCATTCTACTTGTAAGACAAGGAAAGTATTTGTCAAGGAAACTGAAACCATTTTGTTGCTCTGATACCACAGGGTTTTTAACATTTCTTATTCCTTAACAGTTCCAGAAAGAGATATTTGTGCAAAGTGTTTTATTTTTTTTTTTATAAAGTATTTGGTATTTGCATTCAGATGAACCTCATATTGGCAAGAGCATGGAATATGCTGCCGACATCTTGTTTTACTTCTAAGTAGCCCATACAAGTTATGAACTCTCATTGGTGGGTGGTCTGGGCACCAAAACGCTCACTAATAGCTAAAATAAGTGGCTGCGGCATGTGCCTTTGGCTAAATCCAAGACAGAATTTCAATACAGTTTTATGCCTGCTTGCACTGATGCGGAGAAAAATCATTGGGAGACGATGGGGCCCAAGACTCTGTAGACCATACCATCTCTATAAAGCATCAAATATAATGGACAGCCTTGCACTAGGACTGTATCTTTTCTATAAAAAGCATTTTATTTGTCCCAGAAATCATGGCCAAAAACTTCTAAATTTAACTGCACAAGAAGTTTTTATTACCTATGAGGCTCCTGTAAGCAGTTAAATGTAATAAATGCATCTACTGATCTGCCCATCTAACTTATTAATTATGTGGAGGACTCTGGGCATTCCCAGACTGTGTTTTTGGCCTAATTGTGAGTATTTCACTGTCTGCCAAGTTTTAACTAGCAAGTAAAGCCAGTCAGACCGCAAGCAATCAGGTTACCTGCGGCTAAAGACTTTACTGATGTCTTCATGAGCCACATACTCCAACTTCATACCGGGCAGCAATACAGGCTGCCAAGTATGGGAGGGACACCCTGCACGCCAATTCTTGGCTGCAGCAAAGGTCATAGAACTACTCTATTAACACACACACATCAAGTCAGGAGAGCTTACTTATTCAGTGTGTACCCTGTGAGAGCGGGAGGGATACACGTGCAAGCATCCAATGCTTGTAATTATAGTAAAATGTGTTATTTTCCCTTCAGGCTGAAGACAACATCCTGTTTCTGCAGAGGTGGAGAAACCCTCACATTCAGATCAATCCTAACCACCAATTAAATCCCCTTGCCTCAAAATGACTGTCACAAGCCCAATCTGGCATCATGTGTTTAACTCTGGGACTTTGCAGTCCTGTTAAAAAGCACAGAATGCTCCGAATCTCCAGTTAACCCTTGGGGCACCAGAGAGGCTTTATTACTAAGGTTTTATAGAGCAACTTGGATTAAGATACATAGCAGCCATTAGCCCCCATATGGTTAAATAGGCCTTTTTATATGGCAAACCAATTATTCTCAGCAGTGTAAGGTTCCCTGCCATGCTTTACTTTGTAGTTATAGAGAGCAATGCTATCTGCATCTTTAACTCTACTTAACAGATGCTGTAAAATTAACTTTACCGCACGTCTAATCCAATACTGCCACTTTGCATGTATAATGCAAAGGCTGCAACTAAAGACTAATAATAAAACAAGACGAGAAAAACATTGTCTTGAAAAATAATTAAATATTCATTACTTTTGCAAACAATTTCTCTAGCACACTACCATTATCACCGTCATGCTCTGCCACAAGTATTACTAGTGCACTCCATATAACGGATAAAAGGTAAAATGGACCTCATTTTCTTTTTCTACCGCACTTTTCCTTTTCCCCAAAACTGGAATTTTCTCATAACCCCCCTATATACAAAATGATTTGCTTTGGCATGACCCCCTGAAATAAAACCTCTCAAATATAAGCTCTTCTGGTTTTCAAACATATATTGTGGGAAACAGGTCTAGGTAGTATACTTTTCACTAACTTAGCTTACCTGCCTTTTTGCACACAAACCCTCCATCTTCAGTCACTATCAGGAGGATGGACACAAGCTATTGTCTGGTTGATTTTTGGCTCTACCAGATCTTTCTCTTGGTCTTTGCTTTCTATTGGCAATGTGGTCTTTAAATAGACACAATTCTGTATATCCTTTGCGACCTTCTGGCCTTCCATGATTTTTGGGAAATAATATCCAAATGCATTGATCTCTCTCATTCTTGTTCCCATTGTCTGTTCCTTCTCCATCTCAGAAATATCTTAAAAACGTCCTGTCATTATGTCATACAACACCTTATTAAAGTTGCTTAGGCTTGTATCCCCCTCCCCTTAAATGGTTCCAAGGTTCACTAGATTGTGATTAAGGAAGAGCTCACAGTGAGTCTACTACACACACCAGATTTACAAATATGTGGCTCCATTGGTAAAGCTTTATGGCTACAGTTGATAATAAGTCTTTTTGTCCAGATATGATGAGTCTTCTGTGCTTTCTTTGCCCAGACATGGATGACCGCCTGATCTAATTTCAACCCCCTTCAAATTCTTTTTTTCCTTTTCTCTATAAATCCCTCTATTATTTTGCTCCTTTCACTCACTTGCTCTTTTATTTTTCTTTATCTTCAGAATGGGAAACGCTAACTAATATATTTTCTGAAAGATTTCTCTCTTATTCTGTAAATGTTGATGTAATTTGTTTGGCTGCTCAAATTTTTCTAAGTTATTGAAATTTTTGTTTTACAACTTTTTTTTTTTTTTTAAATGGAGCCTGGCCTGCTTCTTATTCTCTTGCGTTTGACCTCATTTTAGAATCTGCATTGTACTTTTTACATATACATAAGATGCAATAAATGTCATGTTTTAATCTAGAAAGGTCACTACTTCAATAGGGAAACCACAAGTGTAGTCAATTTTATGTGCGATACTGTAATGTGGTTTTCCAGAGACCATTTCCTTAGGTCCTCTGCTAGTTATTCCTAACAGGCATGGCTATCACAAGTGCTCTTATTATCATGGACATTGCTTCTTTCAGAAAGCTTTCATCTATCCCTATCCTTTTTTTTTTTCTTAAACTAAATCAGAACAAGAGAAAAGGCTGTCCAAGAAACCGTGCCATCATAAAAAGTCGATGCACTTTATCTTACCGCATCACCATGTAGCAGGATTGATAAATTAGCCATGTGGCGGTGGCTGCTGCATGGCTGATATTCCACATGACTAGCTACCATTATTCATTGTTAAACGGCTGGATTTACATGTCTCTATTTCACACAGAACCAAATAGATGCAGTTGAGCTTGTAAAGAGGAGTGCGGATTTGACCACATCATGCAGTTTATAATAATAGTTCTGTCAAACTAACTAAAAGACTAAGGAGTTTTGTTGAAGACATGAACCATGCAGAAAGCCAGTGAAAAATAAAAAGATTAACCAATGCCTCACAGTTCCATCTAGCAACTAAACACTATAGATTTTGTTGAACCTGTGACAAAATGAAAAAAAAAATTTTTTTTATTAAAAACTGAGCTGCCTCAGGCAACAACTACACTCCCTCCAGCTGTGTGATGTGTGGCGCATTCAGCATTCAGGGGTTCGGGATTACACCTAATACTCTAACCCCCATGGAACTTACAGCAGACTAGATTACATATTTATGACCCATTATTACTTGCCCCGTCTTTCTTCCTCGCAGATAGGGAACCTCTTCCTTTCTGACCATTCCCCGGTACACTGCACGATCCAGATCCCCTCCTTAAGCACCCCGCAGTTCTTGTGGCGTCTTAATAAATCCCTCCTCCTCGATGCACTCTGCTTGCCGGATTTGAAAACTGCAATAGCAGTTCTCAACAGAACTCCACTTTAAGGGAGCTCATTAGGACGCGTCACGATATCTGTGCTCTCCTGAATGATAAGTACAAACAGTACAGACAGGCCTTCTATGAGTGGGGCAACAGACCAGGGAAGTACCTAGCCAGGGCTCTCCGGGACCAGCAGACGTCTCAGTACATACCATCCATTGGCAAACAGGGGGTGGGAAATCATTCCTTACTTCTGACATTTTGAAGGCATTCGAGCACTATTATACTGACCTTTATAACCTCCCTCCACCAACACCGACCCCTCAAGCCCCATTGCCCCACATCTCCTTGTCCAAATACATAAAACAGACTGCTCTCCCCTGCTTATCTGTTAGTGACATAGAATCCCTGGAATCCCCCTTTACTGAGGAATAAATAGTACTGGTCATTAATAGTCTACCCTTGGGCAAAAGTCCAGGCCCTGATGGCAATACAGCCAAGTTTTTCAAGTCCTTTAAAGCCAAGGTCCTTCCCATCCTATGTAAAACCTTTAATTGTATATCCCCAGAAAAAGGTTTTCCTACAGCCTCCCTTAGCGCCCATATTGCTGTCATACCCAAAGAGGGTCGGGACCCCAACCTCTGCGCCAGCTATCGCCCCATATCCCTGCTCAACACCAAGCTATTTGCTAGACTTTTGGCGGATCGACTGGCAGCTGTCCTTGGGCCTCTTGTCCACCCCGATCAGTATGACTTCCTCCACTTAAGGGATGCACGAGACAATACTGTGCGGGTATTCTCCGTGGTGCACAAGGCCTCCGTTAGCCACACACCCTTGATGCTTCTTTCACTCAACACAGAAAAGGCTTTTCATCGGGTGGACTGGAGGTTCATGGAGGCTTCACTGAACCAGTTAGGCCTAGGCCCCTCTATGTTAGGTCGCATAACTGCTCTATATCGTGACCCGCAGGCCCATGTGAAGGTAAAGGGCTCCCTTTCCTCACGTATACCTATCCGCAGTGGCACGTGCCAGAGTTGCCTGCTCTCCCCCTTCTCTACATTCTATGCATGGAGCATTTACTGAATGCACTCCGTAGTGACCCTGCAATTGAGGTATTTTCCCTGGGGGGAGACGTGCAACTTTGCTCGGCATTTGCAGATGACCTACTCCTTTACCTTTCATCCCCCCCACACCTCCCTGCCTGCAGTCGCTCGTACCCTTCAACTCTACTCACATTTTAGTAACCACAAAATCAACATGATAAAGAGTGTGGCCTTGAATGTAACTCTCCCAGAGACTGACATCTCCCGTCTTAAACGGGAACATCCCTTCCAGTGGGTTCCGAGGTCTATCAAGTATATGGGTGTTCAGGTCCAGGCTGATCCACTTGATGCCTTCCCTCTTAATTTTCTTCCCCTGACGGAGACATTGGAGAGGGACCTAACGAAGTGGTCCACTGGCACGTTTTTCTGGGTGGGTAGGGCAAACATACTCAAAATGAATGTACTCCCCTGACTGTTATACCTCTTTCTGACAGTCCCTTTAGCCATCCCCCCCCCCCCCCCCATACTTTCGTAAACTCGATAAGCTGATCAGAAAGTTTGTTTGGGCAGGGCGACAATCAAGAATCTCTAGAAAGATCTTGACTAGACGGAAACATGCACGTGGCCTCGCGGTTCCGGACTGCAAGGCCTACTACATCGCGGTTACACTGGCCAGGTTTCTTTCACGGTCGCACCACCAAGCGATGGGTGGGGGTGGAACTCTCTGGTACTAGATCTGAGATCCTATATCTCTACCCCCAGGAACACTCACGACTACAGAGCACACACTGCCCTACTTTTGGTGTCCTAGGGAACTGCACACAGCCTCTGCACAGACGGCCCTCTGGTACCCATCCTGAGTAACAAAGTGACACATGCTAGTTAACCCCTTGAGGACGAAGCCCATTTTTAAGAACCATGCCAATTTTTGTTTATGCATTTTTGGTTTAAAATCCTCCCGCCTACTTTGTAATTTCATCAAATCATTTAAAAGGGGTACTCACCTGGAAAACATTTTTTATTAAATCAGAAAGTTAAACAGGTTTGTAAATTACTTCTATTTAAAAATTTTAATCCTTCCAGTACTTATCAGCTGCTGTATGTTCCAGAGGAAGTTCTTTTCTTTTTGAATTTCCTTTCTGTCTGACCACAGTGCTCTCTGCTGACAACTCTGTCCATTTTAGGAACTTTCTGGAGCAAGAAAGGTTTGCTACGGGGATTTTCTCTGGCTCTGGACAGTTCCTAAAATGGATAGAGGAGTCAGCAGAGAGCACTGTGGTTAGACAGAAAGGAAATGCAAAAAGAAAAGAACTTTCTCTGGAACAGCAGCTGATAAGTACTGGAAGGGTTAAGATTTTTAAATAGAAGTAATTTACAAAAAAAAGTTTTCCAGTGGAGTATCTCTTTAATAAAAAATAAAAAAAATCTAGTGCAAAACCAAAATAAATATATTTGTGGGGTGAAATAAAAAAATAAAAAAGCCATTTTGTAACTTTTGGGGTCTTCTATTTCTACACAGTGCACTTTTTCGCAGAAATTACACCTTAGCTTTATTTTGTAGGTCCATACAGTCACAAAAATGCCCAATTTATGTAGATTTAATTCTATTTTACTACTTTACATGCACCAAAATTAGTGTTTAAAATGTTCATCTTCTGACCCCCATAACTTTTCGATTTTTCCACATACAGGGTTATATGAGGGCTCAATGGTCTGTAGTTTTTATCGGTACCATTTCTGTTTTGATGGGAGTTTTTGATCACTTTTTATGAATATTTTATGCTGTATGAACTGACCAAAAATGCACAATTTTGGACTTTGGTATTTTATTTTACATGTACATGCAACCAGAAAAACTACTGAACTTTCCTCACCGAAAAGAGGTCAGTAAAAAACATATATGCTGTGGACAGATGTATAACATGTGAATTACAAAAGTGCTAAACTCGCTACAAACACGCAAGATAACCATAAAACTGTGGTACCGGAGTACCCCTTTAATATCAAGCATAGGTCCGATCGGCGTGCTCGGCATTAGCTGTGAGTCCTGACTGCCCGCAGCAATCGGGACCCACCGGATTAAAACCGTTCTTCACTCACGAAAACATTTTATACCCTGTTAAGGGGACCAGGGTGTACAGGTATGCCCTCGGTCCTTAAGTCCCAGGACGTGAGGGCGCACCTGTACGCCCTGTGTCCTGGACGGGTTAATGGTGCCCGTACACCTTCAGGGTAGGGTCAAAAATTGCGCATAAAAAATGCTGCATGAAATATGCTGCGCATTTTGCTATGACACACACACACAGGGCTGCAGTGGGGGAAACCTTTGTGTCTGCTCATAGCAAAATGTGCAGCATATTTCCCACAGCAAGAAATATTATACGCATGTGCATTATACACATGTGCTGTATGGTTTTCAAGCGAAATAATCATTCGTTTAAATTTAATATTGTTTAACGATTGTTTATCAGACAGTTGACAAACTTAACTAAAAAAAAAGAAATTGACTATGCTTGAAATTATCAGGTGGCAGTCAGATGAAAGACTGTTTGAGAAGGCCAATATAAACTAAAATGTGTATGACTGCATCTGTGTAATGATTCTTCAATGGTCGTTTAATCATCAACCTACTTTTATCCAATGTGTATGGCCACCTTTAGTCACATATTTGGGGGGGGGGGGAGGGTCACTATGGATTGGACTTAAGGTTGTCATTCTTTAATTTTCTGCATTTGTACATAAACAATGTACAACCAAGCAGAGGCATAGCTTGTAGCTTCTGGGCCCCTGCAACAGGGTCCGTATGCCATTTATAATACTGGTCTCTTGTGGGGAAGATGTGTTTTGGGGCCCCCTTAGGCACCAGGGCACCAGTGTGACTGCTACCTCTAAAGCTTCGCCCCTGCAACCAAGTATGTTGAAGGCAAACACAAGGAAAGTTTCCTAGTTAAACTGATCCATAGACCCCCATATGCCCAACGAAGGCCAAATAGTGTGTAATTTTTGCCTTGGCATAATTTTTTTTTTGCATATATGAGGCAGGGCCTGCTGGATGGAATAGTGCGGACCTGCTATTCCATTGAGCTTTATTCCATAAGTGTGAGTAGTGTGAAAGGACATAACTTTAAATGTTTTAGTGTTTTCATGTTTTTTTTTATTTTTTTCGTTTTTTTGTTCTTGTTTTTTTTTATTATTTTATTGACAAAGCAAAAAAAACGTCGGCAGTACAAATTATGCGTTAGTAAGGAAAGTTGTACAAAGTATAATTGCAGGGATATTGCAATCAATAGAAACGCATAATGATCAGCACTTGTGTCTTCCCTAATAGAGATGAGCATAATCTGGCCAACAGCAAAAGAAATATAGCAAACACAATTGTAATTAGAACAAGAACAGAACTCATCAATTACCTATTCGCCCTAGTATCTATCAATGTTATAAAAAATGGTGGAAGGGAAACCTTGTTGCTTGGCGGGGGTGTCCCACAGGAAGGTGTAGTGAATCTTGTAAAGCACATGCTACGTGGGTCCTGTTCTCTATCCAGTCATACAGAAAATGCCTGTTGGCCCCACTGTTGGCCCGCCACATCCAATGATCAGCTGGGTGAACAATGCCTATGTGTCTGCATAAAGAAGTAAGCAGTGGGGACAGACATAGTGTCAACAGCAGTGGATTGGGGGCAGCCGAGTATGTGTTTTAATTTTTTTCCTCACCACCCTGAGTACTTAAAGGGGTACACCGGTCCTAGACATCTTATCAACTATCCAAAGGATAGGGGATAAGATGTCTGATCGCGAGGGTCCCGCCGCTGGGGATATGGCGATCTCTCCTGCAGCACCAGCTTGTCATCAGCCTCACGGAGCGTAGATCGCTCCATGTCTGATGACTCACTTAAGAGGTGCCGGAGTATCGTGATTTCACATGACAAGTGGGTGCTGCAGGAGAGATTTCTCATGACAGTGGCAGGATGCCCACGATCAGACATCTTATCCCCTCTCCTTTGGATAGGGGATAAGATGTCTAGGGCCAGAGTACCCCTTTAACATAAAAATATTTTCCCTGACAAGCACTTAAAAATAAACAGGCACTGGCTACTTAGGAATAATCTTAAACAAGTGAAAAAAGTAAGCCCATTAGATTGAAAAAAGATATGGTAAACATTGGAAGCTTCAAACTAGCAGGGAGAGTGTACAACCAGCTTCCCACAAATCTGCATTTGTTCATTTGGAAAAATGTAATGCACAGCAAACTCTAGTCGTGGGTGATAATGAAAACGCAACACCATTTATTAATTTTAAAGACTTATACACTGCCCTAGAGACTCCTCGAAGGGGAAGAACATGCCTGAATTTCACCATTCAGTGCCACAGGCAGTAAGTGAGAGAAACTAAACAAGTACATCCCAAAGGGAGATGAAACGCCTGCAGCTTCTAATGACCTTACATACTTTGCTGAAGAATTTTTGATGTTGTAATTTGTTAATATTTTTAAGACAATTCCTGTTTTAGTTTGCTCAATAGTTAAAGACCTCATGTTTTCAAGCAGATCATCAAAATAAATCAGACGCTGCTCAAAAAAATCAGTTCAAAACTGCAACAGTTATAAACACCTGATTTTATTTTTTAACTTACTAAAATTTAAATTATAAATAAAAATATATTTGTTTAGCAGTGAAATAGCAAACAGAATATTAGCTGCAAAAGTAAAAGTAGTTGATCCTGATCTAATGACCAGGATTGTGACCATGGCACCTAAGTGGCTAACATAGAAAAGGGAGATCCCTCTATCAGTATATCGTGGCTTCTGCATGGCAGCTGAGGGGCGCTGATGGGTTACCATGGAAACTAGGGCCTAAGAAAAAAGGCCCCTGGGTTTGACATGGACATGACATAAGTATGCAATGGAAGTATATGCATTTTTTCTTTACCCCCTTAAGTTTTTTTTTTTTTTTTTGCACTTTTTGCACGTTTTTAAATCCTCACTTAAAAATCATAATGCTTTTAATTTTCCACCTACAGACCCATATGAGGGCTAAATCTATGGCAAAACCAGAAAAATATATATATATTTGTGGGGCAAAAACGAAAAAAAGAAGAAAAAAAAATGTCATTTTGTAACTTTTGGGGGCTTCCGTTTCTATGCAGAGCACTTTTCGGTAAAAATGACACCTTGTCTTTATTCTGTAGGTCCATATGATTAAAATGATACCCAACATATATAGGTTTGATTTTGTTTTACTCCTGTTAAAAAAAAGTATAACTTTTTGCACAAAAATTAGCAGGTTAAAAATTTCCTCTTCTGACCCCTAGAACTTTTTTATTTTTCCGTATACGGGAATGTGTGAGGGCTCATTTTTTTGCACCATGATCTGAAGTTTTCATTGGTACCTTTTTTGCTTTGATGAGACTTTTTGATAATTTTTTATAAATTTGTTTAGGGTATACAAAGTGACCAAAAAATTCAAAATTTTTACGTGTACGCCATTGACCGTGCGATTTCATTAATCTTATATTTTTATAGTTTGGACATTTACACACGCGGCGATACCACATATGTTTATTTTTATTATGTTTATATATTTTTATATGGAATTTGGGAAAAGGGGGGTGATTAAAACTTTTAATAAGGAAGGGGTTAATGTGTGTGTTTTTAAGCTTTTTTTTTTTATTTATTTATTTTACACTTTTAGTCCCCTTAGAGGACTTTCAGGAAGAATCATTATGTGGTTCCATAGAACTACATTGATCTGTGTGCTCTGTGCTCGATTGATAAAGCATGCTCCTGCCAAGCTTTATCATTCACAGCACAGCAGCTGACGTGGAAGGAGAGGTAAGCCCTCCAGCTACCTCAGAAGTGGATCGCCCCCTGCGATCGCGCTGTGGGGGGGCAATCCACCCCATTGGACCACCAGGGAGCAGCCGCTGTCAGCTTTGACAGCAGCGATCTAAAGGGCTAATAGCCGGCCACTGCAATCGCTGCATGTCGGCTATTAACGCCAACCCCCAGCAACAGGAATCAGCTGGGGGTCGGCCTGTATGGCATGGGCTTGAGTCGGAAGCCCACGCCATACCTGCTTAACGACACATGGATGTGTATACACGTCCATGATTGTTAAGGGGTTAAGCTGGGCAACCCTTTTAGCCACATGCACATGACATTTGGGGAAGAGCTTGTTCTAAGATTTTTTTTTTTTTTTGGGGTCCCTGTCATTCAATTTAAAGGAGTAGTCTCTTGAAAATTATCTTCAGTCCGTTGTGCCTGGGATGCAAAAAAACCCCCCAAAACTTAAACTCACCTTCCTCTGTTCCACCATAGTACTGCTGTTCGGTCCTCCAGTCCGGTCTCCTACCTTCTTCTGTGTGCATGGACCGTCACACTGCGCTCAGCCTATCACCAGCCGAGGCAGGACATCCCTGCAGCCGGTGCAAGGTTGAGCGCAGTGTGACGATCCGTGCAGAGAGAAGAAGGAAGAAGACCGGATTGAAGGACCAAACAGCTGTAGCGGCACTACGGGAGAACGGAGGAAGGAGAGTTCAAGTTTGTTTTCTTTTTTAAGCCCGGGCACAATGGACTGAAGATAGTTTTTAATAGACTACTCATTTAATAACATGGCCTTGTTTCTTTTCTACAGTTCTAATTTGTTTCTAAGAAAAGATCCTTCAGATTTATTATAGCAAGGGAAACACCATTAACTGATTTCACTTAGATTAGAATATTACTTTAAATAATACTTGCTTACAGATCAGGATAGGAACTTGAATAATTACAACATTCAACCTTTATTTTTTCTATTTTAAAATCATTCTTTTCAGTCAAAACAATCAAGAGTGTTGCCACAAAATTGCAACTCCTGTTAAATGATAATGATCACCATCACATTCATCAAAAAGAATGCATCTGATTTATCTAAGGGTGCCATGTTGTTTGAAAATCACACCAATTTTAAATTGGCTTAAACTGCCCCAGAATCTTGCACTAGAATTCTAGCGCATTATTGGGAGCACAATGTTGTAAACCACATCCATTTTGCCAAGGCCCATCCCCTTTTGTCAGATGCTGGGAAAAGGTGCACAAATCACGTAAAAATTATAGCACATTAACAAAATTAAAGGGGTACTCAGGTGAAAAACTTTTTTTTTTAAATCAACTGGTGCTAGAAAGTTAAAGAGATTTGTAAATTACTTCTATCAAAAAATCTTAATCCTTCCTGTACTTATTAGCTGCTGAATACTACAGTGGAAATTCTTTTCCGTTTGAAACACAGAGCTGTCTGCTGACATCATGAGCACAGTGCTCTCTGCTGCTATCTCTATCAATTTTGGAAACTGTCCAGAACAGCATATGTTTGCTATGGTGATTTCCTTTTACTCTGGACAATTCCTAAAATGGACAGAGATGTCAGCAGAGAGCACTGTGCTCATGATGTCAGCAGACAGCTCTGTGTTTCAAACGGAAAAGAATTTCCACTGTAGTATTCAGCAGCTAATAAGTACAGGAAGGATTAAGATTTTTGAATAGAAGTAATTTCAAATCTGTTTAACTTTCTGGCACCAGTTGATTTAAAAAAAAAAAAAAAAGTTTTTCACCGGAGTACCCCTTTAACCCCTTAAGGATTCATGAGGTACCAGTACGTCATGAGTCCGCTCCCGATCTATAACGCGGGGCCACGTCATAGCGGGTCGGGCCTGGCCTCTAACAACTGACGGGACCCGTGGCTAATAGCACGCGGCATTGATCGCGCTGCCATGCGCTATTAACCCTTTAGACGCGGCGTTCAAAGTTGAACGCCGCGTCTAAAGTGAAAGTATGCCGGTTAGCTCAGGGAGCTGTTCGGGATAGCTGCGGTGAAATTGCAGCATCCCGAACAGCTTACAGGACAGTCGGAGGGTCCCATCCTGCCTCCTCGCTGTCCGATCGCCGAATGACTGCTCAGTGCCTGAGATCCAGGCATGAGCAGTCAAGCGGCAGAATCATCGATCACTGGTTTCCTATGAGAAACCAGTGATCAATGTGAAAGATCAGTGTGTGCAGTGTTATAGGTCCCTATGGGAGCTATAACACTGCAAAAAAAAAAGTGGAAAAAAAAGTGAATAAAGATCAATTAACCCCTTTCCTATTAAAAGTTTGAATCATCCCCCTTTTCCCATTTAAAAAAAAAAAACTGTGTAAATAAAAATAAACATATGTGGTATTGCCGCGTGCGGAAATGTCAGAATTATAAAAATATATAGTTAATTAAACCGCATGGTCAATGGCGTGCGCGCAAAAAAAAAAAAAGTCCAAAATAGTGCATTTTTGGTCACTTTTTATATCAAGAAAAAAATTAATAAAAAGCGATCAATAAGTCCTATCAATGCAAAAATGGTACCGCTAAAAACTTCAGATCACGGCGCAAAGAGAGGACAATTTTCAGAAGAGGACAATTTTAAACGTATAAATTTTCCTGCATGTAGTTTTGATTTTTTCCAGAAGTACGACAAAATCAAACCTATATAAGTAGGGTATCATTTTAATCATATGGACCTACAGAATAAATATAAGGTGAAATTTTTAATAAAAAATCTACTGTGTAGAAACGGAAGCCCCCAAAATTTACAAAATGGCGTTTTTTTTTTTCAATTTTGTCTCACAATGATTTTCTTTTCCGTTTCGCCATAGATTTTGGGGTAAAATGACTGATGTAATTACAAAGTAGAATTGGTGGCGCAAAAAATAAGCCAGCATATGGATTTTTAGGTGCAAAACTGAAAGAGTCATGAATTTTTAAAGGTAAGGAGGAATAAACGAAAATGCAAAAACAGAAAAATGCTGAGTCCTTAAGGGGTTAAAGGGGGAATTCTGGTTAAGGAAAATGTATACTCTATCTATAAGGGATTGCGGGGGTCTGACCACTATGAGAGAGCCTGAGATACAAGAGTACAGCACAAGTGTTTAAGCTCTCTCACAGAGATGCATGGAGCAGACGTGTCGACACCCGGAGATTGAAGGGTGTCCAGTCGGACCCTCTGCAATTAGACACTTATCCCCTATCATTTGAATAAGGGACAAATTTTCCTAAACTGAATTACCCCTTTAAATCTGCCTAGTGTGCTTAAATTTCAATTGCAGAAGCCTTGAGGTTCTTGTTATACACAAAGTCATAAGCCACAGTTTCCAACCACAGCAACTCATATGAAACAGTTGAAGGGAGGTAACAACTATGCATGTGTTTGTCATTTATTTGTGACAGAAGTTGATGTGGTTAAAAAAATTTGGTGCATGACTGTATATATAACAAGAAGATGCAGAATATAAACACATTTTAAACTAGCCTCATCAGTTAGCACATATCACAGGAAATACCACTAGTTCCAGAAAGGGATGCTCTGAAGGAAGACAATCATTTTCAAATCAACTGGTGCCAGAAAATGTATCAGATTTGTAAAATACTTCTATTTAAAAATCTTAATCCTTCCAGTTGTGTAGTACCCCTTTAAATAGAAAGTTGTGTAGTACACCTCTAAAAAGAAAGAAAAATACACACAAACAATAAAAAGGAGGTTTCTTGAGATTTAGGGAGGGACTTAAAAAACTAAATTTTTAGTGCTGTATGGCGATCCAGCGATCATTCTTTTCCTAATGATTTGTGCAGTAGAAAGAGCAAATGTATGATTGAAACTTAGTGAACTTACCGTATTTTTCGCCCTATAAGACGCACCGGCATATAAGACGCACCCAATTTTAAAGGTGCAAAATCTTGAAAAAAAAAGATTCTGAACCCAACAGTGATCTCCAACCTGCGGACCTCAAGATGTTGCAAAACTACAACTCCCAGCATGCCCAGACAGCCGTTGGCTGTCCAGGCATGCTGGGAGTTTTAGTTTTGCAACATCTGGAGGTCCGCAGGTTGAAGACGACTGGTATAGGAGGTAATACTCACGTGTCCCCAACCCGTCACCGCTGCCCTGGATGTCGGGATGCACGCTCTCCGTCATCACGTCGCTACGCGCGCCGCTCCTATTGGATGACGGGACAGCGTGCGCGACGACGTGATGATGTTGAAGGAGAGCGCTGCCATGCAGGGGATCCCGGCACGGAGCAGACACCAAGAAGGAAGGTACGGTCCCTCTCGGTGTCCCGTAAGCTGTTCAGGATGCCGTGATTTCACCGTGGCGTTCCCGAACAGCCCGACTGAGCAGCCGGGTTAGTGTCACTTCCGCTTCAGACACGGTGGTCAGCTTTGATCGCCGCGTCTGAAGGGTTAATACAGGGCATCACCGCGATCGGTGATGTCCTGTATTAGCCGCGGGTCCCGGCCATTGATGGCCGCAGGGACCGCCGTGATAGGCGTGTGTATTCGCCATATAAGACGCACCAACTTTTCCCCCCCAGTTTTGGGAAAGAAAAAGTGCGTCTTATGCGGCAAAAAATACGGTAGTTGCCAAAAAATTATACATTTGTGACTGGAGGCAAAGTTCACAATACCATGAAAATGACCCATCTGCCATTGCACAACACTAAAAATAAAGGTCCTGTCCTCACTGGCACCTTGTGAGAGTGAATTCTGTAAGGATGAAGGATTCAGTGTAAGTTTAGAAATAAATCCTTTTCCAGCATACAGGTTAACTTTTATCGTTATTAATGTTAACGTTTCTTAACATCATTGATATTCTGGTCAGATACAAACCCCAAGGCTTTTGACATACTTTCAGAAACCCACACCTCTTTCTCCAGAAGTTCCCTGGAGCCTCACCAAGGCATCCAGCACAGTGAATGGCACATCAGATGTGTGTAATGGAGAAACGTTAAGTCCGTTTTAGCTTAGCAGAAACTTATTTTTTTTGTGGAGGAGATAGCTTTAATTATTTATGCGTATTTCATTTTTAACACATACATTTGAAGTAGATATTACAAGATAGATCGGCATAAATGTTGGATAAGGTGTGTAGGACTTATTTAAAGATTGCTGTGTGCTCTCGCTGCAAAGCTCCATGACCTCTTCAACCGTGATGTGCTTTTTTCTTTTTTCCTTCACTTCTCAGCTACAATATATTCCCAAATATTCCCTGGTGTACTCATGCAACCAGATAGCACAGAAAAAGATGCTGAAAAATCCAAAAGCACGATCACAGGCAGATTTTTTTTTCCATTGCCTTCATCCTGCATAAGGAGAGGAGCTTACACTTCAAATGAGTAATTGGATTTTCAGAACTGCAAGTGGGCTTTCTGTGCCTGTTTAGTCAAGACGGGGCCACAAGGTAATGATACATCTGCCACGATGCAACAACCTGGCACGTCTACTGTCAAGAGTTGAAATCATAAAGGAATAAGCTGTCGTTAACAGCCTCTTGCTGAACACTGGAGCTGTCAGACTATTGTTTTCCCTCTCCGGTATGGGGGCTGGTGTGGGCTTACAAAACCTGTCAGCTCTGTAAAAATAAGCTTTTAACCTCTGATTTTTCCACTTCTTCATTTTTATTACTTCAGCATCCTTCCATGGGTCTTACCATAAAAAAGCTTATAATTCCACATAGGCAATTAACGGAGCTATTAACAATAGAAGCAAGATGTGTAAAAATAAAGCCTCATAAATGGCTTCCATCCTTAAAGAGCATTAAGACAAAAATAATTATAATTCTTCAACAGCTTAAATGGTATTTACTTGCTAGAAATTATACCTTTGCTTAACTTGATTTTGCAATTTTTTAAATATAATTTTAACATACAGTGAAAATGTATGTAATTAAAATTTCTGCCAGGACAACCCCAGCTATGGGTTCCTGACCTATCTAAGGAGGAAATTCAATTAGAAGGATTGTTAATAATAACGTGACTGTAGTGCTTTAGAATAACTATAGGATAAAAACATTTCTTTTGTCATATGTGAGAAGGCCTTCCATTAAAAAGTTTATTGAAAGGTAAATGTAAGGCCTGCAATAGCTCATAAATAGAGACTAGGTCTTATTTCAGCGTGTACAAATTTTGTCTCACTGTCTGTTGAAATAAAGATTCTGAGGGTTGATTGACAATGCTGTGTCTTACAGAGGGTGGAAGTGACCACTGGAGAGCAGAACAGGTAATGTTTTTTTTTACTCCCTCAACAACCACTTTAAAGGGGTATTCCAGGCCAAAACTTTTTTTTTTAATATCAACTGGCTCCGGAAAGTTAAACAGATTTGTAAATTACTTCTATTATAAAATCTTAATCCTTCCAATAGTTATTAGCTTCTGAAGTTGAGTTGCTGTTTTCTGTCTAACTGCTTTCTGATGACTCACGCCCCAGGAGCTGTGCAGCTCCTATGGGGATATTTTCCCATCATGCACAGCTCCCGGGATGTGACATCATCATTGAGCAGTTAGACAGAAAACTTCAGAAGCTAATAACTATAGGAAGGATTAAGATTTTTTAATAGAAGTAATTTACAAGTCTGTTTAACTTTCCGGAGCCAGTTGATATATATAAAAAAAGGTTTTGCCTGGAATACCCCTTTAATTCTGTTCACATTTATAGGTCTTGCCTACCTAATAGAAAAAGTAATAAAAACCTTTTTGAAAATTAAAAATGTGTACATATTTAGGAAAACCAGTGAGAGTCCATTTCCATAATGCAGAACTTCTCAGTGCTCTCCCTAAAGCATATGTAAGCACTTCAGAACCAAGTTAGATTTGTGGAAAACTGAAGAACCCAACAAGGACACTGAATGGGCACTACACACATAACTGATGGGAGATGCTTCTCATTTAAACTAAAAAGGAACTGTGGCCAACCCAAAGAAATTAGACTGCTTTACCACTAAATAGATTGGTGAGACATAATCAAACACCTTTTCACCCTCATATCTTTGGAACAGAAAAGCATATCTAAAATTGTTAAAAAGGTGTTTGACAGTAAAATCTTCATTTGATTGGGTGGTCCACAGGTCTTCTTTGATATTGAATAAGAAATTTCAGGGAATCATAGTGACAATCCTATGAATGGCATAGCCTTGTATTATTACATGTTCACTGACGTTTTACAGTGTGAATGCCAATAGTTTAATTGTTGATAACAGTGAGGGTTTTCCAGTCAAACCTAAGACAATCAGCTGAATAGCCCTTTAACCATTTATAGGTGTACTCCACCACTTAGACATCTTATCCCCTATCCAAAGAATAGAGGATAAGATGTCTTATCGTGGGGGGACCGGCCTATGGGACCCCCTGTGATCTTCGGGCACATATATTTTCAGAACGTCAGCTTCGGGCTGCCATGCTCGTGACATCACGGCTTGCCCCCTACATTTATATCTATGGGAGGGAGCATGACTGCAGTGGTCTAGTGAGCACTGCCGTCACACCCGCTCCCATAGACATAAATGGAGGGAGCGAGGCATGACGTCACAAACATGGCCACCTGAAGCCAGCGTTCTGAACATAGATGTGCCAGCTCAAAGATCACGATGGGTCCCAACCGCTGCTAGACAGACAGATCAGACATCTCATTCCCTATCCTTTGGATAGGGGATAAGATGTATAAGGGTGGATATCAGGCTATTTGCTACAGATATAATCAGATGTTATAATATGAAAGATATATGAAAGATACAACAAGTGTCCGCCATATTGTATAGAGTCTTGGAAGGCCAAAGTATCTTTCTACAAATGTGTATTCCTTTGTATGTTGGCAAAGGTGTTATCTATTCTAAGAGAAATGTAGACAGAAACCAAGGGGTCTGGCAAACAAGTCAGACTATGGTCTGTTGGCAGTTTTACAAAAACAATGACAAAGTCTTTGAGAGTGAAACTCATTGTCTCCAATGAGGGGTCTGATCTTTACACCAGGATATATGTGTGTGCAGATACACTGGTTTTCATTGATGTATTGTATTCTATTTGTCTTTATCTCTGGCCATTTATTTGAGATGCCTGAGAATTATTAATGACATTGTTTTGTCTTGGATTATGTATATACAAATGATAAGGTGGCCACAATAGTCTTTTGCATCTCTAACACAATTATAGTAAATGAATGTTTAGCTGTGATGTCATGTAACTAGAACATGATTTCCATACACACACACACCAGTCATCATTGGATGACATTATATTTGTTTGGGTGGACCCTTTAGAGAGGAAACTGGTTAAAAAGAATGAGAAATAGGAGGATCTTCAGGAAGGCATTCCAGGGAGGCTCAACACAGTAGGGAACCCCATCCTCATCAGTGAAGGATCACAGAAATTCCTAGAGGCTACCTGAAGGGGCGGAGCCATGTAGAGTCAGGGGGAGAGCTTTATCCTAATAATTTCTGATTCTGAATCTGATTACCGGTTATTGACTATAGGCATTTCCATGGACCCCAGGCAGCTATCTTTCTTTTATCCAGAAGTACTATGCTTACTCTCGGTAAGATACACAGGTTTCTTATTTGATTGAAGTTTCCTCCTTTTTAATGTGGATGGAATTATGTCATGTAGCTGAGCAGACCTGGCTTAGGTATAGTCTCAATTCTGAGATGGTAATAGTAGTTTATAAGCCACACCCCCTTCTACTACAGATGAAAGGGCAGAGTCTTGTGGGTATCAATGCAATCATATTGCATATTAGCATAGTCTAATGGGATCTTCCTCTGCTCCACAACATGATATAATTCCCAAAAGGAAACTTAATGTACGTCTTCCTAATTAGTAGTGTACTATAAATTATATAATTAGTACCGTATCTTACTAGAGATACTTGTGGTTAGAACTGGGCGGGGTTTACTCCCATTTTATATATGTAAAATGCCCATACAATATCATGTAATGTGATGATCTCTATGCAAAGAAATACTGATATCTGAACTAAGCTACTTCTGTGACTAAGTTTATTATTATTAAATTACTTATTAATATCATTGGTTTATATCTGACATGACGTCATTGATATTCTTTATATAATTTCATTGATATTATGGTCTGTTTTTATTACCAGATATGGTGAATTGCATTGTTTGTATACTTTTGGTAATTCATTACCATAATTAATGATTCATTAAATAGTTATTACCCCGACACTGAGTACCCCTTTAAAGACGCAGTGATTTTTTGTTGTTTGCATTTAAATATTTTCCTCCTCGCCTTCTAAAACCCATAAATCTTCCAATTTTACATCTATAGAGCTTGTTGTTTGCCGAACTAAATGTACTTTGTAAAGCCACCATACTACAAAATGTATGGTGAAGCCAAAAAAAAAAAAAAAAATATTTGCAATGCACTTTTTGTTAAGTCTGTACGGTTACAACAATATCATATTGATACAGAATTTTTTTATTTTACTAGTCTAAAAAAAAAAAAAAAAATTTGTAAGAAAATTAGTATGCTTAAAATTGTCCTCTACTGACCTCTATCTGGGACATTTATCATTGTTGCTTTGGTAAGCGAGTTCTGTAGTAATTTTTTTTTTGCTTTGCTTTTGCTTATGTGTGACATATTTATCATACTATCCCAGGGGGTTGATAAATTTGGCTTACATTAGCAAAAACCAATAAATCCCTTTTGAATACCATTTTTTAGCACACATAAGCAAAGACCAATAAATGACTTCAGAACACCAATTTATAACCTCAACTCAAGCTGTAAAAAAATTGTGCGATATTATATATCTATATCTAATATCTATATCTATATATATATGTGTGTGTGTGTTTATTACATTTTAGTTAGCACTTTTTCCCCCCTAAATGTACTAACCTATTTTATTTATTTATTTTTTTCTCCTTTCAGATTCATGTATGCAGAGGACTACTTCGGATTTGGTGGAGTATGATGATCAGCATTATTTGGTTTATTATTAATAAAATGGTTACCAAGGGCTTGTGGGGGGGGGGGTGTTTTTTTGGAATAAAAGCTTTTTAAACGTGTTGTGTTTTTTTTTAATTTACTTTACAGGCTTAGTAGTGGAAGTCGTCTTGTAGACGGAATCCATTACTAAGCTGGGGCTTAGCGTTAGCCTCAAAAACAGATAGCGCTAACCCCTAATTATTACCCTGGTACCCAGCGCCACCAGGGTGTCGGGAAGAGCTGGTACCAACAGGCCCAGAGCATCAAAAATGGCGCGCCTAGGCGGTAACAGGCTGGTGTTATTCAGGCTGGGGAGGGCCAGTAACAATGGTCCTGGCCCACCCTAGTAACGTCAGCCTGTTGCTGCTTGGTTGGTATCTGGCTGAGAATGAAAATATGGGGAACCCCACACTTTTTTTTTTCATAAATAATTAAATCTATATATAAAAAAAAAAACATGCATAGGGTTCCCCGTATTTTCATTCTCAGCCAGATACCAACCAAGCAGCAACAGCCTGATGTTACCAGGGTGGGCGAGGACCATTGTTACTGGCCCTCCCCAGCCTAAATATCGCCAGCCTGTTACCGCCAAGGCTCAGGAGCGCCACTTTTGACGCTCTGGCCCTGTTGGTACCGGTTCTTCTAGGCACCTCTGCGGTTGTGGGAATGGGGTAAAAATTGGGGGTTAGCGCTACTGTTCTTGTGGCTAAGGCTAAGCCCTAGCTCAGTAATGGACTCCGTCTATAGGACAGCTTCCACTAATAAGCCTGTAAAGTAAAAAAAAAATAAAATAACACATTTAATAAAACTTTTATTCCAAAAAACACTCCCCCACAAGCCCTCAATAACCATTTTACGGTAATAACATTAAATTTAAAAAAAAATGCTGGTCATCGACGTAGTCCACAGGATATGCGGCTCTGAAGTGAGTAGAAAAAAAAAAAAAGCACGGAAAATAGGTTAGTACATTTATTATCCCCCACCCCGCATGACTACAACTCCCAGCATGTACTCACTGTAAGAGCATGCTAGGAGTTGTAGTCATGCGACAGTGGGCTTGTGGGAGATGTGCAGGTGGGTCACGCCTGGACACTTGCTCGCACATCTCCTTCCACCTGCATTGCACGACTACAACTCACAGCATTCCCTTTTAGTAAGGAATTGTTGGGAGTTGTAGTCGTGCAGCATGGACGGGAGATGTGCGGGCGGGTGTCAAGCTTGTCACCTGCCCCTGCCGCACGACTAAAACTCCCAGTATACCCTTACAATAAGGATATGCTGGGAGTTGTAGTCGTATCACGAGGGCGGGTTGTCACCTGCCCCGCAGCACAACTAAAACTCCCATCATGCCCTTGCAGTAGGGACATGCTGGGAGTTGTAGTCCTGCAGCACCGACAGGAGATATACGGGCGAGTGACAAGCTTGTTACCTGCCCCACCGCACGACTGCAACTCCCAGCATGCCCGTACTGAAAGGGCATGCTGGGAAATGTAGTCACGCAGCATGTAACAAGTAAGCAAGGGAAGCTGGCGCTAGTGCGCTTCACTTCCTGGCCGGCAGGGAAAGAAAATGACTGTAATTTCATATTAAATTTGAAATTGCAGTAAACTCTGCGGCTCAGTTATATGTTAAAAGGAGCCTGGGCTGGCATAACTCTGCAGCTACCTGGGACTCCCGCAGCCAGTGGTACACGCTGAGGGATGTCAGGGACTGCATCGGCACATCTCCCGGCCCGACTGCAGGAGCCCCAGGCGACTGGAGAGTTATGCCAGCCCGGGCTCCTTTTAACATATAACAGAGTCGCAGAGTTTTTCTAGTCCCAACTAAGATTAAATTTCCCACCAGGTCCTGTGATTGGCTGCTCTGTCCCGGCCAATTACGGGACTCAGCAGGAAATGTGAAATTACAGTAGGGATTAGAAAAATTCTGCGGCACCGAGGTATGTTAAAAGGAGCCCCGGCTGGCATTACTCTGCAGCCGCCCAGGCACCACCTGCTTCTATACCCGCTACCCTAACTTAATGACGGGGACACTGCTTCACATCTGCTTTACGTCTTTCACCAGCCCGCGCGCCACATCTACCGCCAGCTACCTGCTTCAAGATTAAAACTCCCATCATGCCCTGACTGTACGGACATGCTGGAAGTTGCAGTCTTGCAACTAGTGGAAGACAGATGGTAGTATGTAAAGCAGTTTCCCTGTCATTAAGTTAGGGTAGCAGGGATAGAATCAGATGGAGCCTGGGCGGCTGCAGAGTGATGCCAGCCTAGGCTCCTTTGTACAGTTATATCATATTTCCTGCTGGAGCTGTGATCACGGCTGCCAGGCGGAAATAAAAAAATTTGCTCTCCAAAGTTGTTTTGTAAGCCAGGTCCGGGCTGGCCTACATTTACGATGTTTTGGAGGAGTTGTGACTTTTTGTGCGACTTTCGCAGTGAAAAATGTTATTCACTTTGGTAAACTCTTTTGAAGCTTTTTGCCTACAGCCAAAAATTGCACAAAAAGTTGCATAGGCGCTTATGCGACTTTTTGTGTGACTATTATAAGCAAAAAAGAGCTCTAAATCCCTTGATAAATGTCCCCCTATAAGTTAATTTTTTTGGATAATTTTTGTGCTTTGATCTGTAGTTTTTAATGGTACCATTTTAATGGTTTTGTTTTGATGAAACTTTTTATAAATTTTTTTCTGCTATATGAAAAGACCAAAAAAGTGCAGTTCTGGTCTGCACTTTGGTACATATTTACATCTACGCTATTGATCGTGAGGTTTTTAACTTTATATTTTAATAGTTCAGACATTTACACATCCAGCGATACCACGTTTATTTTAATTTTTTTTAATATAATGTTATTTATAAAATGGGAAAAGGGGGTGATTAAAAAAGTTTTATAGGGGGTATACACATTTAATACTTTTTTTTAATACCATTTTTTTTTTTTTTTTTACATAGGGGGCTATTACATGGAATCTTTTGATTCCTAACACTGTTCAATGCTGTGCTGTTGCACAGAATTGATCAGTGTTATCTGCTCTCTGTTGTTCTAGCCTCCCAAAGCAGGCTAGAGCAACACAGAGAAGATTGGATGGCACGGAGACAGGTAGGGACCCTCTGGCCATCATGTAAGGTGATCAGGACCCCATGATGGTCCTGATAACCCTTAGCAACCCTTAGTATTGCTGGCCGATCGACTTTGATTGTAGGATATAAAGGGTTAATATCCTCGCTGAAGGCTATTAGCTGCAGCCCCTAGCTGTTGATTACAGGCGGGGACCATGCGGTAGAGTGCGGGATGACATCACAATCCCACTCCGTACCCATACATACTGGGGAGGGAAGGGGTTGGGCAAAAATAGTGCTGCTTCTCATGTACACATACAGGGCAGCTTAAAAAATTATCTTACAACATTATTATAGGTTTGTTTTTTTAAAAGATATTAAGCATCTCATGGCCAAAAGCCATACATCATCACAAATGTGTGCAGGTTTCTGCGGTTAAGTTGCTAATCTGACTGCAAAGGGTTCAGCTAGTTAGGTGTTAAAAAGCAGCATTGTCTGTCACCCAGTAACCTGCTGCATACTTGCATTTTATTACCAAACTGAACAAAATTCAAAGAATAAAAACCTAAATTTTTAGATCGTATTCACTTACAATAGCGTTTCAGATAAAATATGCACTTACTTCCATTGCTTTCTTGATGTAAGGTATTTGTGTTCCGCTGTTTAGGTCCTCATTTATTATAAGTCTTCTTGCCCACTGTCCTGCACGGACCACTCCACTGCCATGGATTAACACCAGCATTTTATCTGCATTTGTCAGTGCATCCTTGCTCATAAAAATAAAACTCTTCGGTTCAGATTCAGTGGCATCTATCTGAAAAGGAAAGTAACACACATGTATTAAAAAAAAAAAAAAAAAAGCATAATAATATTCTTTACATATTTAATAAAATATGTTATTCCTTATGTGGTAACATAAAATGTATATGCAAATTCTGTGTGACATAATTCAAAGTTTATCTCTACTCAAAAATTGAAATGCTCTAAATAGTGTTACTTCCTTAAATTTTGCCTACATGGATATCAACATTGACAACATTGGCCTTGACAACTAAACCACTGGCATGAAGGACAGAGAACTCCACTGTAACTAACAAAGCAGTTGGCAGATGCAATATTTTCTATTCTGTCTGCCAAATGTCCTATTTCTGTGCTGATCAGTGGTCAAGATGTCAAGACCAATACCATCTCTGAAAGATAAGTATTTAAGGAAGTAACAATTTTTGGGAGATACAGTGTTCCATTTGACCAGTCAAAAGCCAAATTCTCAGTTCTTGAACAGAGTTTCACTTAAACTTAGGGCTGTCCAATGTCCATTAATTTCTTGATCAATTGTTCAACTGAAATGAATTTTGAAAATGGGTAAAGGAACTAGTTGTGCCATATGGCTCCTTCTTCACTTACAGTCACTCACTATGCAGGATATTTTCACACAGCAGTTTAAAAATGATCACATCAACTCAGCTTCATCTTTTGTGTTCTGTAATGCTCTTTAAATAAGTAAAAACATTTTATCTTTGATATTCAAAAGTTCATGCTTACAAGAAACATCCATGGTGAGCAAGTTATCCCTCAGTGTTATCCTCTGCGCTCGTACCAAGGCACTCTGCAACTTTCTGGGGTCTTCCCTCTTAGGGGCATTACTATAAGGGGAGTTGAAGAAACAGTCGTACTTGGATTTGGGCCTGAGGGGGGCCCCAAGGCACTCCTGCCCCATGAGACATTCACTTTAAAGGGGTACTCGCTGCTCAGCGTTTGGAACAAACTGTTCGTAACTCTGGAGCCGGGAGCTTGTGACGCCATAGCCCCGCCCCCCTCAATGCAAGTCTATGGGATGGGGTGTGACAGCTGTCATGCCCCTTCCCATAGACTTGCTTTGAGGGGGTGGGGCTTGATGTCATGAGGGTGTGTGTCTATGACGTCATGAGCTCCCCGCACCGGCTCCAGCATTCGTTACAGTTTGTTCCAACCTGGCAGACAGTAATGGACATGCTTAGGAAGGATCTGGGGGATTGTCTTGGGGATAAATGGCTACATAAAAGGGTTTTTCACCTGTACAACAAAAAACATTATATATTTGCTCAAATGTCCATGCGGACTCACTTATGTTGGCCAGACAGCTAGAATGATTAGAACAAGACTACCTGAACATAAGTTTGTTATCAGAAATTTTTAAGTACTGAGAGAAAAGATGAAACTACGAGTTTTGGAGAGAGTACAGTCGCAAGACACTTTTGTGAATTTAAACATCCTATCACTACTCTTAAATGGCTAATTTTAGAAGAGGTACCAGTGCAGGTTAATGAGAATCTGAACAAAAGACTAGAGATGAGCGAACTTACAGTAAATTCGATTCATCACAAACTTCTCGGCTCGGCAGTTGATGACTTATCCTGCATAAATTAGTTCAGCTTTCAGGTGCTCCCATGGGCTGCAAAAGGTGGATACAGTCCTAGGAGACTCTTTCCTAGGACTGTATCCACCTTTTCCAGCCCACCAGAGCACCTGAAAGCTGAACTCATTTATGCAGGATAAGTCATCAACTGCCGAGCCGAGAAGTTCGTGACAAATCAAATTTACTGTAAGTTCGCTCATCTCTACAAAAGACGTCTGTTACAAAGAGAGTGTTTTTGGATTACTGAATTAAATTCTGTCGTTCCGTACGGCCTTAATGAGATATGTAGTTTTAAAGCATTTCTTTGATATGTTATAACATGTATTTTTGCTACAAAAAGTTTTACATGCGTTTTTTGTAAATTATACTTCTCTATCTGAATGGTAGCTTACTCTGTCTCTATATAATACTCCCTCCCTCTACACCTGGTATACATGCCTAAGGGGGCACGCCCCCGAAACGCAGTCGCGTCCCAGGTGTCGAGCAGACGGAAAATTTGAGCTCTGTGTCCGTTACAAGCTTTGCTCCACTTTGTTATGAAGATTTCTACTTGAAAATGAAAATACATTTCAAAAGATTTGGAAAACGATCAGCCTAATCGTGAGTTACTACCCTGCTGGGTCTTTAAACATGGACATTCTTTCATCTATTGTCTAGCCCACGGTGTGAACTATATGTTGTGAGATTACCATAACACTGTGGCTAGCTTTTTGTGAACTTGTATTTCCTGTGACTTTTCTTTTTTTGACTACAAATCCCACAATTCCATTTTCCTCCCTCCCACACATCAGCTACCCCACCCATTAAAACATAAATGAGCTGATTCCATCAAAAGACCTGTGGTTTTCAATCAAGGTGCCTACAGCTGTTGCAGATTGATCTCTCTCCCACCAAGCGATCCCTCCACCATTGAAGCAGACAGGCTCCCTGTGATCAGCTTATTAGTGGGAAAAATCTGAGACAACAGTCATTTTGTATGTGGATAAAAATAAATATTGGGGTGAAAATCACAGAAGAATTGTGAGAAAACCGTCACACACCGGTACAGACACTATATTATGAACTACACTAACTTTACAGCCCCTGTAGCATAGTCAAATAAAAAAAATCCTAGAATACCCCTTTAATGAAGGCCTTCTGACACTTTACATGTTATTACAATTTATCTTAGATGCCTCTATTAGAAACCTACTCTAGCCTTTGGATTGGTGCACCCTAGCTGTAGCCCATAAGTCCCCCTCTTAGGAAATGAACATCACTGTAAGTGCTACACCAAGTAACCATTAAAGGGGTTCTCCACTGCCCTGTCTTCCAGAGCTCCGCTCGCAGCGTCCGGAAGTTTATTACTCCGGACGCTGTGTGCGGGCTTCCTTGTTCGAGGCCACCCTCTCGTGACGTCACACCCGCCCCCTCAACGAAAGTCTATGGGAAGAGGGCGTGAGTAATAAACTTCCGGACGCTGTGAGCGGAGCTCTGGAAGACAGGGCAGTGGAGAACTCCTTTGATAGAAGCTAAGATTAACTTCTTAAGGACCAGGGTTTTTTTTGTTTTTGCACTTTCATTTTTTCCTCCTTAATATTAAAAAATCATAACTCTTTCAATTTTGCACCTAAAAATCCAAATGATGGCTTATTTTTTGCGCCACTAGTTCTACTTTGTACCCAAAAATCTACGACGAAACAGAAAAAAAAATCATTGTGCGACAAAATTGAAAAAAAAAAACTAAATTTTGTAACTTTTGTGGGCTTCCGTTTCTACGCAGTAAATTTTTTGGTAAAAATTACACCTTCTCTTTATTCTGTAGGTCCATACAATTAAAATGATAACCTACTTATATAGGTTTGATTTTGTCGTACTTCTGGAAAAAATCATAACTACATGCAGGAAAATGTATACGTTTAAAATTTTCATGATCTTTATGAACTTTTTTTTTGCAATGTTATAAGTCCCATAGGGGGCTATAACACTGCACAAACTGATATTTTACATTAATCAATGGTTTCTCATAGGAAACCATTGATCAATTATTCTTTCGCTTGACTGCTCATGCCTGGATCTCAGGCACTGAGCAGTCATTCAGCGATCGGACACCAGGAGGAAAGGTAAGGGGACCCTCCTGCTGTGTCACAGCTGTTTGGGATGCCGCGATTTCCCCGCGGCCATCTCGAACAGCCCCCTGAGCTAACCGGCATTGTTTTACCTTCACTTTAAAGGGCTAATAGCGTGCTGCACCACGATCAATGCCACGTGCTATTAGCCACGGGTCCCGGCCGTTGTTAGACCGGGCCCAACCCGCTATAACGGACGTACCGGTATGTCCTTGGTCCTTAAGGGGTTAAGAACTGAACTTGTCTCTTTCTTTATTTACAACATCCTTCTTCTGTCCCATCAGTCTGTGCGTCAAATGAGAGATGACTGAACCAAAACACACACAGGTGAGCTGGACATGCTTATATCTTTGAGAGCATTAACAGCAGCTGGATCTTGTCTGTACATGTCATTTACTACAACCTTTCCCTGCGTGGCTTATCCACACACATTTATTTAATTAATAATTTTTTCCCCAAAAAAGATTAAGAATAAATATCAGTTTAACTATTTTTCCATCTTTCTTTTACATTTGAATGGTTTTTCAATTTCTCCATGCCGCTAACAAACATAAAGCACTTTTCAGTCCAGTTCGCATACGCACATTCACCTTCACCCTACATCCCTTTGTTTCAGCTGTCAATGCCCCCTGGTTTTGCACTTCCAATGCTCATTGAAGATTACAGCCCAGCTTCTTAACATTATTCTATTCTCTGCACAACAAATTATTTCCTCTGACATTTTAAATTTTTCCATTTAAAAGTCCTAATTAAAACTTCATACAACAGCAATTTGTCTTTTCACTGTGGTAATTCATTAAACAAAGCTTTCACTGAGGAACGTCCATAAAGGTCAGGGCTGAGCACAACCTTGCTTTATCGACAAATCAACCAATAATGCATTTAGTCCTAAGAGCAGCAAGACTACATAAAGCAATTTGTATCTATTAAACCTGCACAGTATGATGTGGGTTAACAAACCCCTTGAACTTTAATCTGCTCTTTAAAACCAATATAGAAAACTTAGAAGATCCAAGGACATTTCAATATAAGGAAGTCACCCCTTAAATGTTGGTTTGGTTATATTGATGACATCTTTTAGAGTAGCGTAAAAACACAAAATAAACACAAAAGTAATTGTATTATCAAAAGAAGTGACAGCATGGTCTCTGCTCAGGTTTGTAGACCTTTCGAAAGATCTTTAGAAAGAAGCATATGAGATCTACTAACCAAATGTAGATATGTGAAAGCCCACCATACAGTTGGGGTTTGCACAACCCTACTTACAAGAACAGCTGCTACCGCAAACTGGTACTCTACAAAGGACCCCTTAGGGAGATGCGGTGAAGCATTGTGCTACTACAAGAAAAAGGGAAAAAGTACTACTAGTGACCACATTATGTCCATCCCAAATGTATACTGTTACTTAGCAGGATTCAAAAATGGATCAAAAATAGTCCCTAGAAGACTACATTCAGTCCATTAAATTGAATAGGCCCGCTAGGAATATATCATGGTACGCAATGGCATACCTTTACTACATAGTATACTGGTGAATTATCAGAAAAACAGCATGTGATTGAGCCTAAAAGCCGCAATAAAGGTGTAATTGGTTTTTTTCTCACGTTCTCAGAATAGTCAGGAAGCCAAGAAGGAGGGAAGGAGGTCTGTAAGGTTTCTAATGTGTTTGATGGCAAAAACAGTGCTGCAGAAACAAGACTAGTTCATACATGTTATCTGCATGTTTAATAAAATGAGGCTAGCTAGTAAGATTATATTTTTACAATAAAATAAATGTAGGTTTGCCAACAATTACTAATGGAGCAAACTAAGACTAGTTTGTTTGCTTACAAAATGTTACCTTGCTACTTTAATTCATGACATGTAACAATGAAAAAGTTCAATCAGGCAAGAATAACAAAAAAAAAAAAAGCAAGTTCTACAGAGCAACACATACAATACACTACATTACTACAAATGCACACTGATCTGAGCCACCCAATTCAATAATTACTCTGCAGTTGAAAAGGCATTAGACTTGTTTTTGCTTTCATCTTCTCCCATTATGAGTATAATGGGTTATAAATCAAGTATCCATCTTTGAATGATGCAGGGTAGGAAGGAAGAGAAAGAGAAAAAATTCATAAAGGGTCGCAGATTACTGGAAACATAAAGAGAAGCTAAAAGGAAAGTCCACAGAGGTGTCCAACCGGGTTATTTGATTACAAAAACTCAATGTTACAAAGAGCACATCGAAATGTTCAGACCCTCGAAAAAGAATTTACATTTATATAGCATCTTCCATTTGTTTGGCTTCTTTACATTGCATTAAAATCTGAAGCCGTATTAAGAAGGATTCTTGTTCTTCATGAAATTAGTCACAAGCACCTGCATGCAGCCCCCACAAAAAATGGGGGTTTCTTTATGCAAGGACTACAAGGCAGGAAATCCTGTTGACCTCATATTTTTTTTACAGTGCCTAGCTTTCTACATCCATCTTACGTCTGTATTGTTATCATAGAGCAACCCTGACCCTGCACCTTAACCCCTTAAGGACCAGGGGGTTTTCCGTTTTTGCACTTTCGTTTTTTCCTCCTTACCTTTAAAAAATCATAACCCTTTCAATTTTGCACCTAAAAATCCATATTATGGCTTATTTTTTGCACCACCAATTCTACTTTGCAGTGACATCAGTCATTTTACCCCAAAATCTACGACGAAATGGAAAAAAAAATCATTGTGAGACAAAATTGAAAAAAAAACAAAACCATTTTGTTACTTTTGGGGGCTTCTGTTTCTACGCATTAAATTTTTCGGTAAAAATGACACATTTTCTTTATTCTGTAGGTCCATACGATTAAAATGATACCCTACTTATATCGGTTTGATTTTGCTGTACTTCTAAAAAAAAATCATAACTACATGCAGGAAAATGTATACGTTTAAAATTGTTATCTTCTGACCCCTATAACTTTTTTATTTTACCGCGTATGGGTCGGTATGAGTGCTTATTTTTTGCGCCGTGATCTGAAGTTTTTAGCAGTATTTTTTGTATTGATCAGACTTGTTGATCACTTTTTATTCATTATTTCACGATATAAAAAGTGACCAAAAATACACAATTTAGGACTTTGGAATTTTTTTGCGCGTACGCCATTGACCGTGCGGTTTAATTAATTATATATTTTCATAATTCGGACATTTCTGCACGCGACTATACCACATATGTTTATTTTTATTTACACAGTTTTTTTTTTTATGGGAAAAAAGGGGGGTGATTCAAACTTTTAATAGGGGAGGAGTTAAATGATCTTCATTAACTTTTTTTTTTACTTTTTTTTTGCAGTGTTATAGCTCCCATAGGGACCTATAACACTGCACACACTGATCTTTTACATTGATCACTGGATTCTCATAGGAAACCAGTGATCAATGATTCTGCCGCTTGACTGCTCATGCCTGGATCTCAGGCACTGAGCAGTCATTCGGCGATCGGACACCAGGAGGCTAGGTAGGAGACCCTGCCCGAGTCTAACAGCTGTTCGGGACGCCGCAATTTCGCCGCGGCAATCCCAAACAGCTCCCTGAGCTAACCAGCATGGTTTCACTTTCACTTTAGACGCAGCGTTCAACTTTGAACGCCCCGTCTTAAGGGTTAATAGCGCGCGGCACCGCGATCACTGCCGCGCGATGTTAGCCACGTCGTGGCCCCACGTTATAGAAAGGGAAAGGACTCAGGACGTACCAGTACGTCCTTGGTCCTTAAGTGGGTAAAGGGGGCACCTTAAAGGGGCATCACTCTTAGATACACTGAAGTGTGGAGGTCCCAAATCAAGTCTACAGAACGATGCCTCGGTCAGGATGGTTCATATTTAAAAATATATATATTAGAAAATATCAGTATAACTACATTTTGTGTTTGCCAGTCACTTTTTTGAATCGCTGTCACATAATTGCACATTATAAACAGAGATTTAGTGTGAAGGAGATTAAACGTTAACATTTAAGTTGGTTCTAGTCCACGGTCGTTAACGGGTTACGCTGGTTCTATCTAAAAATGTACCTACAAAGTTTAACTTAGACTGCACCAGTGTTGCTTTAAAAGGAGTGTTAATTTAGTCCATAGTCTTCACAGATCTCATGTACAAGAAAATTGTGGGCAAACGTCAGGACGGATCTGGCCAAGGTAGGGATCATAGGAATCAGCATCTCCCACACTATGCATCAGTACCTGTGGTTAGTGCGGGAGCAAACATGTGACAGTTTTCCTTTTTTAGTACCACCGCACCATGACGTACATTTATGTCCATTGTTGTTAAGGGGTTAAACAGTAAACATAATGGATGAAATGTAGGTTGGAAGTAGAAATATTTTACCAATAAAACAAACTCACCGGTAAATACACTTTCTGTAGATCACAGTCTTTTTCCAATAATTCATAAATGTGCTTTGTTATGATCTGTCATTAAAAAAACATTGTTAAAATCAGAAATGACAAAAGAACTCATATAAAATAATTATAACAAGTGGCGAACACATAGATTAATGCTCCACATTTAAATTCAAATACTGTTTCTGAAAAATATGCATTTATTACGGTAATTAATTTATTTTTTATAACTAAAAAATAAGCAAGGAGAAAATATATAATAACTGTGGTCAATCTTTATACATATGCAACCATGATGTGGTTTATCATTTCTAACACCTTTGTATAATAAATAAATAAAATTACATGCGTGAGAACATTACAGAATTTAAGAAAAACTCCTTATTTTCTAGGAGCCATAACAGGCTCTGCTTCCACTGTGTCGCTTGTTCCTTTTATACAGGATTCACGACAGATAAAAAGATAGATTTTGGTAAGTCATGTACTGGAGCTACACATATAGGCAGGAATAATTACTTCCTTATGCCTGTTAGAAAAAAAGTCAGGGTACAGTAGACCAATATGTGGAATCTTTGCCATCCAACTTACAGAACAAAACAAGCACTGAACAAGCATGCACAATGATAGCTACTCATAGCACAAATTGCTATTGTACTGCAGAGGGTCTGACAGCGTAGTACCCTGCGATCTTCAGAACTGGGCCCGGCTTTCTTTGTGCATGGAGTGCACTGCCCATGGGAGTGCCAGAGATACACAAGCTTTAAAATAATGCAGTACCCCATTATGTGATGGGAACATTTAAAATGATACTTAAAGGGGTACTCCGCCCCTAGACATATTATCCCCTATCCAAAGGATAGGGGATAAGATGTCAGATCGCCACGGTCCCGCTGCTGGGGAGCCCTGGGTTCGCCGCTGCGACGCGCGCTATCATTACTGCACAGAGCGAGTTCGCTCTGCACGTAATGATGGGCAATACAGGGGCCGGAGCATCGTTACATCACGGCTTCGCCCCTCGTGGCGTCACGGCCTGCCCCCCTCAATACAAGTCTATGGGAGGGGGCGTGGCGGTAGTCACACCCCCTGCCATAGACTTGCATTAAGGGGAAGGGCCGTGATGTCACGAGGGGCGGAGCCATGACGTCACGCTGCTCCGTCCCCTGTATCGCCCGTCATTACGCACAGAGCGAACTCGCTCTGTGCAGCAATGATAGCGCAGTGCCGCAGCGGCGATCCCGGGGCTCCCCAGCAGCAGGACCACGGCGATCTGACATCTTATCCCCTATCCTTTGGATAGGGGATAAGATGTCTATGGAGCGGAGTACCCTTTTAAAGGGGTACTCCGCTGAAAACATCTTATCCCCTATCCATTATGTCTAATCGCAGGGGTCCCGCCGCCGGTGACCCCCGCAATCTCTGGGCCGGCAGCGTGTGGAACGCGGAAGCTTGGAGCTTCCGAATTCGTGACGTCACACCCCCTCCATTTATGTCTATGGGAGGGGGCGTGCAGGTGTGAGGTCAAGAACTGCGCCCCATGCATTTTTATGTTGGCCCCTCCCCTCAGCTGTCCGGAGATTTCTGACCATACAGCAAGGGGAAGGCGGAGCTGTGCAGGACGCAGTTCTGCACCTCCCTCGCCCTGTACACAGAGCACCCTCCTCGCCCCTCCCTCAGGAGGAGGACGTAGATTCTCACAGCCCCGTTCCTGGACGTGGATTTTGACAGCTGTGAGAATCTAGGTCCAGGGGGCTGTGGGAGCGGGGCTGTGAGAATCCCACTCCTCCTGAGGGAGGTGCAGGACATAGATTTGAACAATGGCTCAGTGACACAACCACAAGTAGAGACTGTTACTACTACTGCTCCTGGACGTAGATTTTCACAGCTGTGAAAAACTCTGTCTAGGAGTGGGGCTGTGAAAATCTATGACCCTCCTCTCCTCCGGAGGGAGGGGTGAGGAGGGAGGTGTGTATGGGACGAGGGAGGTGGAGGGAGGGAGGGGCCGATGTAAAAAAAATGCACGGGGCGCAGTTCTGCACCTAACACCAGCTAGTATATAACGGTCACGCCTCCTCCCATAAACATGAATGACGGGGCATGGCGGCTGTATTCGCCAGTCATCGGGAAAGGAGCAAAGTTCACCCCGTGTACCAAAGGAGTACCCCTTTAATACAAAAATCAAAAAGGAGCTCATGTTGCTACTCCAGAGGCCAAGGACTTCTGGGATGACAACATTAGATTATGCATCTCTTTTATTGACGTTCTGATGATTTTCTTTGGAAGGTAAATCTAGTCTTGGGAACAAATTATACTTAAACCCTTAAAGGGGTACTCCGCCCTAGGCATCCTTTGGATAGGGTATAAGAGGTCTGATCACGGGTCCAACCAATGGGGACCCCCACGATCTCTCTGCTGCACCCGCCATTTGTTTAGAGCGTCGGGGGCAGCGCCGGAGGCTCGAGACGTCAAGGCCACACCCAGCTCTTGACTTCACGGCCATGCCCCCTCAAAACCTACATTTTGTATCTTTTGGGGCTTCTGATTCTTCGCAGAGAAATTTTCGGTAAAAATGACACCTTATCTTTATTCTGTAGGTCTATTTCATTACAACGATACCCAAATTATATAGGTTTTCTTTCGTTTTACTTCTTTTAAAAAATTATAACTTTTAGTCGTTCCAAAATTAGCATAATTAGAAATGCCCTCTTCGGACCCCTATAACTTTTTTATTTTTCCCATATACAGGGATGCATTTAGGCTTATTTTTTGCGCCATGATTTGAAAAAGTTATCGGTACCATTTTTGTTTTGATGGGACCTTTAGATCGCTTTTATAAATTTTTTTAGGGTATACAAAGTGACAAAAAATATGCAATTCTGGACTTTGGTATTTTTTTTACATATACGCCATTGACCTTGTGGTTTAATTAACATTATATTTTTATAATTGTGACATTTACACACATGGCGATACCATGTTTATTTTTGTTTACATTTTTAAATGGGGAAAAGGGGGGGGTTAAATAAAATTTAAATAACCATAATTTTTTTTTTTACACAATTTTTTTGTCCCCATAGGGGACTATTAAATGCAATCATTAAATTTCATACACTGTTCAATGCTATGACATAGTATAGATCAGTGTTATCGTTACACCATTGCTCCAGCCTGCTGAGACTGAATGGAGCCTTAAAGAACCGATCAGACAGCGAGGAGGCACTATGACTCCGGTCGGCACATTAAATTGAATGAGAAGCTGCACGGGTCTGGCTGGGAGCAGCCGGTTTTGAAATTTCCCAGCCCGAACCGAAAGCCATAGGCTGCAAACGTAGTGTAAATGCAGCCTTAGCTTAGTTTTAGGCCTTGTGGTAAAAGAGAAACTGCAAGATTTCAGAATTATGAGGGAGCTTTATAAAGGGATTTAAGCAGCTTTTTTTTTACTTAAAAAAGTCACACAAAAAGTCGCACGTGCGCCTAAGCTATTTTTTGTGCGACTTTTGTGGGTAAGCAGAAAATACCATTCAGCCATACCCAACCAATTTTCAGTTTTTACTTTGCAGTGGTCCAGGATTTATCATTGCGAAAGTCACACATAAACAAATAAAAGTCGCAAACCCCCTTCAAACAGTCGCAAGTGTAAGCAAAGTCAGACCTGGCTTACAAACTTGCCTATGACAGCATTTTCAAAAAGTCGCACGTGAGACTTTTGTGCGACTTTTTGCGCGACTTTTTTGCACAGCTCCTCTCCCTGGCACCCACTCACATCTATTACCTGCCTGCAAGGTGTTGGGATAACAACTCCCAGCATGTCCTCACTGTAAGGGCATGTTGGGAGTGGTAGTACTGCAATAGCTAGTGGGTGGGAGGTAGATGTGGGTGGGTGGTCGGGGGCAAGCAGTTGAGACTTTTTGTGCAACATTTTTTATTTTCATTTTCACCGTGACGGTGGGACGAGCGGATAGGAGATGTACAGGTGGGTGACAAGCCTGTCACCCGCCTGCACATCTCCCACCCACGCAACACTACTACAACTCCCAGCATGTCCTTACTGTAAGGACATGCTGGGAATGTAGTTGTGCGGCACAGGGGAAGTGTGTTAGAAGGGCGGGGGCGGATGACAACTCCCAGCATGTCCTCCCAGTTGTAGTCATGCGGTGCGGCCAGTAAATGTGAGGGTGGGTTACAATAAATGTACTAACCTATTTTATTTGGGTTTTTTTTCTTCTCATTTCAGATCAGTGTATCCTGTGGACTACAATGATGGACAGTGTTTTTATTTTCTTTGATTAATGAGATGTTAAAGGGGTACTCCAGTACTTCTATTAAAAAAACCTTAATCCTTCCAGTACTTATTAGCTGCTGAATCCTACAGAGGAAATTATTTTCTTTTTGGAACACAGAGCTCTCTGCTGACATCATGACCACAGTGCTCTCTGCTGACATTTCACATCTTTTTCATGACAGATTCCCTTTAAGTGGCTATTTAGATGGATGGAGCTAGTTTAGGAAGAGAAACTGAATTTGTTTAAATCCCAACTGCTCCAGGTTTGTGTGTGCCCTTGGGTGATTGTGCCCTTTTACGGCTTATCACCACAGTTCCAGCGACTTCTTGTAGAAAAAAAGGTGCAGATCCCAGAGGTGAGACCAGAATCCACCATACATTTATGGCATATTCACTAGATATCCCGATAAAAAAAAAACACGTTCACTGTTCTATTGTGTAAGCATTTACAGCTAATCTAATAACATGTATCAAAATTCTCTGTTTTAGATAAAACTATCTCCCAAAAACCTGTGTCCCACTTATTATTTCTGCCACCCATAAACCACGTTTTGAGCTTGAGTCTCAGCAGATCTAACAAACAAAAAGACAAAATTAAATAAAAAAATAAATAAAAAAATGATAGATATAGATATATATATATAGATATATATATATATATATATATATATATCTATATCTATCTCTGTCTCTAACGGCATCCATCCGAAAGAGAGAGGTGAGCCAGAATCGGGTGAGCCGGTTCTGGCTGTAGATAATGACACTGAATAATGTATTCTTTTTATACAATGTAGACAATTTTTGCTGATATACCACGTATTGTAACAATGCTGTCTGCATGCAAACATAAATATTTATTTTACCATTTATTTATTTGAATTACATAGCCTTGAATCATTCTGTGTCCAAGGTACAAGATCATTTTTCAAAATGTAGAGAGAAAAAAAATGATTTTATGTGGCTATTAGCTCCTCCATGCATTGTAGCAGGTGTTCATGAAGGATTCTTGATTAAAGTTAATCAATTCGTTAATAATTTTGGCTTAAAATCCGTTACATAATTAACTTTTGTTTTTGTTTATTCCTACTCACCCTCTAAAAACCATCAATAGAGGAATGTGAGGACTTTTTTTCTGAGATCAGTTAATGGGACCCTTGATTTTTACCACAAAAGTCATTTTTGTTAGTAGGATTTTGTTCACTTCTTATTCTACGTTTCTTTTTGTTTTGTTTTTTTGTTTTCTTCAACCATCTTTATTGAGAAAAAAGATCATAAAGGACTGACTAGATGCCAAAATTGACCGGCACATGGCTTCTAACCTCCTAGATCTGCAGTTGCCCCCAGATGTTGGATAACCCCTTTATTGAAAATGTAATTTAAAAAAAAAAAAGCCTTGAGTGAGTAATGAAAGATACAGTATAAATGCTGGGTTTAAGCATGTTTTCTGTTTGTACTGTACTGTTTTAGGGAGGAATGTCCCACTTGCCCAATTGGATTAATATATTGGAATATTCAACGATTCTCTCTTTGTGGAGGTGAAAACACATTTGTGAGAAAACTTCATCTACGTATTTGCTTGCAAATAAGCAGTTTTTTTTCCCCACATGCTGGCAATATAATCAGCATTTCAGAAGAGATTAGAGCCTCACTACTACCAATTACAGGTTCTAAAGCAAAGGCACCAAGATGTAAACTATTCATTTGTGGCGACATATAAAAATACTGTTTGCTCAAAAATATGTTGTCTGTTCATAGCCGTAAGATAACAATTAAGACATGTGAAAAGAGAAAAAAAAAAAAAAAGGGGGAGAGGACTGTGCCTCGTATATTATTAAAATGGCCAGTCACCAGATAAATTGTAAAACAGGCATATAACCCCTTAGGAGTACTTAGCATGAAGACTATTTTTTTTTACTATTTATTAGTCCTGTCTGTATACAATTTTCATGTCATTTTAGTTAAATGTTTAACTATGGTAATTCTTCTTGTTAATATATATATATATATATATATATATATATATATATATATATATTCCGTAGTTTTTTATCTCAACCTACCAATGTGCCGGCCTGGCTTACAACTGTATGTAAAAAGTTTTTAATGGATTCTATTCACAAATATCTGGTTTTCTTACAACCACAAATATTACTGCCATTATGCATTTTTAAAAATAACACCGCTATATCTCTCTCTCTCTCTCTCATATATGTATGTGTATATATATATATATATATACACACATACATATATACATATACACACATATATATATATTTTTTTTTTTAGCAAAAAATACACTAAATAATTTCTGTTGAGCTGCCATTACTCATGCTGCTATTTTGCATTTAATTTAGAATATCTAACATATGGTCGATATATATTCATATACCTGTATATTTACCATTTTTCTGCCACCGTTACTGTTATGGGCTGTATACAGTTTTATATACTGAATATACTGTATTGTTAAAGTGCCTCTTTAATACTCATAAGCCACCTATCCTTGATAATGTTATATACCACACAGCCCCTGCAATCACCTATGTCCATATTGTGTTGTCTAATACCCAGTAACTTTTAATTGCTATGATGCCAAGACTGTAACTGTCCAATACATAATAGCTGTCACTTGCTCTGATTCAGCTACTTACCCTGTTTTTATCATTCTCTGTTTCCGCCAGGAGCCTGCGATATCCACAGGACATCCCCACTGACAGCGCGAGTCTGCAGTGAATCTCTATCAGTGAGTTTCCCCGTCAGCACTTGTGATTGTTTTGGTTGTCCGCACGTGGTCTCCAGTCTCAAAACATCAGCCTCGCTATATGCGCTGATACTTCACACCAACGCAGCCAAGCTCTGTTTGTTTATTTATGTTTCATTGAACCTCGCTCTCATATATCAATTCCGGAGCATGAGAGCCGAGGCCATGCTGTGACCTATGGTTACACAACTTTACTTCTGCAAATTGCAAGAATTTACTGTTTTAATTCCATCCTTATATGTCGCCCTCTACAAATATGATTTTTGACAATGATTTAATTTCGTTTTTTATATTATGTTAATTATGAACTATGTGTTTAGTCCCGCCCACCTTAAGTGGGTGTTCATGTTTGTATATAAAGCACCTCTGGTGCCACTACTTGTATGCCAATCTGAGGAAGAGGGAACACCCTCTGAAACGCGTCATTGGAAGTCTTTTAATAAATATAGTGCCTACCGGCACTTTTTTCCTTACACATTTTTATCTGACTATCCTGGATTTGCGAACGGCGCCTAGACAAGGTTCCATTTTTATACGTTTCCAACCTTACTTTAAGGGTAGGGTCACACAGTGTAGCGTATTTCATGCAGTGTGAAAACCGCTGCGTATACTTCTATGAACAGACACAACGTGCTACAGTGGCAGCTCAGTCTGTGCAGTAAGATTTGGAGGCAGACCCAGCGCGTCACAGTCACGCGTGCACACCACCTTACTGCACACACAGGGCTGCCACCAGGTGGCCCTGTGTGTCTGCTCATAGGTGAATTATATGCAGCATATTTCCAATTGCACAGTGTGAAATATGCAGCATTTATGCTATGTATGACCCTACCCTTAAAAATTAGAGGAGGTGTAAGGAGAAACAAAAATAAAAATTAATCACCATTAAAAAACAGTCGGCTGAAAACAAAAAAAAAAGACATTAAGGCACTGTCATTATGACAGACTTTTTACATTTTGTAGTACTACCGATAAGACAACTTTTTTTAAAATATACATTTAAAAAAAAATAAAAAAAAATTTACTAAAAAATAAAAAATGAAAATAGCCACCACTAGGGGTCATCGGTCTTTATGCAGACAGAATACTCTGTATTTTGCAGCATACTGGATACCGGCCATAAAGTGTGTTGGTATCCAGTATAGGAGATCACCATTGCACAGCTACAGCCTCCAGCTGTTCCTAAACTACAACTTACATGATGGGAGTTGTAGTTTCACAAAAGCTGGGGGTACAATCTTTGTAAGACTCTGTTTTAGAGCTGTGTATTCTCCAGCTATGTGCCTCCAGCTCTTGCAAAACTACAGACAAAGGATGTGTGGGCATGCTGGGAGTTGTAGTTTTGCAACAGCTAAAGGCAACACTGCAGCTCCAACTGTTGCAATGCAAAACTACAACTCCCAGCATACTTGAACAGCTAAAGCTTTCTCTGACTCCTGAATGACAAAGAAGCTGATCAGACATTAAGGAGTCTGTGAAAGCTGAATTACACACATAGTCCCAGCTACGTTCATTAGCATCCAGCTTTACTAGGAACAGATAGAAAATGTATGCATAAAACTACTGTGAAGTGATTGGCAGACTGCCAGGCTGCTCCCAGACTCAGAGCAGATGAGTCATCACAGTGAGGGAGAGAGATGACACGTCCCCTCCATAAGGCAAGAACACAAAGCATGTGAGCAACATATAAATGCTATTTGTTAGGGATATTTAGGCCCTAGACACATAAAAATGACATGTACATTATCAGGATTAGGTACTCAGGATGAGTAACATAACTTTTTTCAGCACTATGACAGGTACGCTTTAAGTTTATTTAATTAAGCAGAACATATGCCCATACATTAGCTACAAAAAAAATTATTGCTATCTCAAGTATCTAACAGAGTTGCCTTACCGCAACATAACTACATTTTATTTTGAAAAAGAGGTCGCCCAGCACCCAGTCCTGAGCCCAGTGTTTCTCAACCAAGTGGCATCCAGCTATTGCAAAAATTCAACTTTCAGCATGCCTGGACAGCCTTTAGCTGCCCTGGCATGCTGGGAGTTGTACTTTTGCAACATATGAAGGAACCCTGTATGAAAACACTGTCTTAAAGGGGTACTCCACTGGAAAACATTTTTTGTAAAAAAAAAATCAACTGGTGCCAGAAAGTTATACAGATTTGTACATTACTTCTATTTAAAAATCTTAATCCTTCCAGTAGTTATCAGTTGTTATATGCTCCACAGGAAGTTCTTTTCTTTTTGAATTTCCTTTCTGTCTGACCACAGTGCTCTCTGCTGACACCTCTGTACATATCAGGAACTGTCCAGAGCAGGAGAGGTTTGCTATGGGGATTTGCTTCTACTCTGGACAGTTCCTAAAATGGACAGAGGTGTCAGCAGAGAGCACTGGGGTCAGACAGAAAGGAAATTCAAACATAAAAGAACTTCCTCTGGAGCATACAGAAGTTGATAAGTACTGGAAGGATTAAGATTTTTAAATAGAAGTAATTTACAAACCTGTTTAAAAACTTTCTGGCACAAGTTTATTAAGAAAAATAATGTTTTCCTGTGGAGTACCCCTTCACAATAGACTGACCCTTCCTTTCTGTAGAAAACACTTCTCAGCAGTCCTCTCATTGTGACCAATAATGGGATTCACCACTGACAATTGGTTATGGTCACAACTCTTCTCTTCCCCCCTCTTTGCACAGGTCACAAAGCACGGCTATGGTCACAAAGTTCTTTTCTTTTTGAATTTCCTTTCTGTCAGACCACAGTGCTCTCTGCTGACACCTCTGTCCATTTTAGGAGCTGTCCAGAGTAGGAGCAAATCCCCATACCTCTCCTGCTCTGAACAGTTCCTAAAATGGACAGAGGTGTTGGCAGAGAGCACTGTGGTCAGACAGAAAAGAAATTAAAAAGAAAAGAACTTCCTCTGGAGCATACAGCAGCTGATAAGTACTGGAAGGATTAAGATTTTAAATAGAAGTAAGTTACAAATCTAACAAAAGGAAAAATAGCCAGCACTACAACCTAATACACAGGTGCCCGCTGCTGTGGCAAATACAAAATGTACAAAAAAGAAAGTTGCAACAGCACTCTTGGTCAAAAAATGGAGGCTCTTAGCGCACTCTTTGATCAAAATGTGTCCCCCCATCCACCACGCGGAGGTGGCCTCATATCGGATGGGACCCTAACATGATAACTCCCCTCTGCTGTGCATATAGCCTCTGACTGTGTGACATGTTGGATCAGCCATTGACTAAACCACCTCCAGTCTGAGAGGGGTGTGGTGCACGGCTAAAGAGGGTGCCACACCCCCCCAACTTACAAAGTAAAAACAAAAGGAAAAATAGCCAGCACTACTACCTAATACACAGGTGCCCGCTGCTGTGGCAAATACAAAATGTACAAAAAAGAAAGTTGCAACAGCACTCTTGGTCAAAAAATGGAGACTTAGCGCACTCTTTGATCTTTCTTTTTTGTACAAGTTACAAATCTGTTTAACTTTCGGGCAACAGTTGATTTAAAAAAAAAAAAAATTTCCCTTGGGAGTACCCCTTTAATCCCTCTCACCTCACAGGAACCATCATCACAGATTCCAGCAAAAGCCTTGGACCAATTCTGTCCAATACCATGCTGGAAACCAGACAGAACCCGTAATAGTTAATGGGATCCACCTGGGTTTACCAGTGTCTAGCATGCAGACGATCTAGCATGTCCTTTTTAGAACAATAAAAAGCCTGAAAGGAAATGTGAACAAGGCCTAAGGCTGAGTTCACATCTGCACCAGAGCTCCGTTTACAGAACCTGTTGAAATAACAGGAAAAAAAATAAATAAATACTGCAAGCAGTCATTTTTTGCCGCTTATATCCTGCTAATAAATGGACACCAGATGGACCCTATTAAGGTTTAATGTGATCCGTTTGAACCCATTGGTGACCGCTGTGCAATGGACCAACCGGCTTATCTTTTTCTTTCAGAACGGAGCTTTGACAAAGATGTGAACCTAGTCTAAGGTAATCTGCTCAATTTGCTCACTGTCTGTCTTAAATACTGAACCTTTACTGTTACTTGTGCCCCTTCGGGTTGCTATTCAAGGTATTTACGGTGACAGCATTTCCATTCTCATTTCTATTTGACTTGTATTCTCTTAAATGCCCTATCCCATTTTTCTGTTTACTCTTTTTAACTAGCTTATGGAATGTGCAATTTACACAAAAAGGACTATAAACTGTCTTTATGTCCACAATATACCAAAGGCTTTGCAGGTATGATGTAAGAACTCCCAAAATATATGATCAATTACTTACTTTGTTATACAGAATCGTTGACACACACACACACGTCGGCTATCCTTACACTGGCGGCATACACCCGGATTGGCTGCTCATGGCTGGTCAAATGCCCAACCCTCATACGTTAGACCAAAACAAAAGCCTGTGTGATCTTAAATTTGCAATTCTTTAGAACAACAGAATGTGTTCTATTATGAAAATAATTTTAACCTCAACTTGTTATTCATTTTCTTGGAAGATATATTTAAATAAACACAGAATACAATCTTTGGAGACCATTCAAGCAATCTCTGGCATAGAATGCACTTCATCCTTTAGAAAAGTCTTTTTTTGTGCTTAAGATGTAGAGTGTCATTAATATCTTAAGGTTTTCTTCTTCACTACAATTATTTTATCACACTTTGTATAACATTTTGTTAAATACAATAACGCCTAAAGGACACAGACAGCTAAGCCGCCTTCTAGATTTTTCTTAATAGCCTACAGAGGAACAATTGCAACTGCTTCAAAGAATCCTACAGCTTAGAGTATGAAGGAGTCGAGGGAATGGAAGAAATCTGCTAGCAGGTGGGGGGACTGTTTTGTTCGTGTCCTTAACCAAACAAAATAAAAAGGATTTATTGTCTATAGGGCAGATATTAAAGTCCTACAATTCAACAAGAAAGTTGAATCATATTTAGACTCTAGTGATTTCTCAGCGTACAAATATAGTGCTACATAGAAGAACTGGCCTCCAGAAAACAGCCAGGGCAATAGGTCTCTCCTACGTTCAGCAGACATACGGTATTTGGACAAGACATGTTTGTCAAAAAAAAATAAGTTATAGGCTGAGAAAGTTTGCACTCAAACTCTTATAAATTTCTACTTGTAAATGTATTTGTTGATAAGGTAGTGACTGCCCTATCGTCTTTGCTTTGTTAAAAAAAAAAAAAAACACACAAGATCGTAGTGAACAAATACTTTATTGTGGCTTAATAAACTTATAAGTTTCAGCTTGTCAATTCTATGCCTTTATAACTTACTGACAGAGTACAAAATTGAAAGTTTTCAGTGGTTGATAACTTTTAATTGTCAAACAAAATAGATTATGACAAAAATGTCTTTTTTAACCCCATTCACAACATAATTTGTAATGTTTTATTATGAACACTTGTAACAAAAGTCTACATATGACTATTAAATTATGATTACACTTAATTCACCTGCTTCGTGTAACCCATTAAGTTATGTTGGTTGGCGATATGACAACGTACCTCTCCAAGAGCCTCGTAACGCTTCTGGTTCCATCTATGCAAATCTTCTCGATAGTTAAAGACAAATGGTTCTCCAGTCTTAATATGTCTCAGCTGACCATCTACAGCAAAAAAGACACAACCAAAATGAGTTTAACAGTAAAGCTATTAACCCTTTAATAACCAGTGTTTTGGTCCAAAGGGTAAAAAATTTTTTTTGCAATTTTGCACACAAGGTAGTTAAGGAGTCCTGTAACATTTCTCAAAGGTAGCAAAATAATTTTAAGTATTTTTTTTTTTAGTCTTGCTAGGGGTAATATGTGCAAGGGGAGGGGGGGTATAAAACAAAACAAAACAAAAAAAAACCTCAATGTCTTTAATGTTCGCATATCAAATGTGTATTTACATTTTTTAACCCCTTAAGGACACCTATTTTAATTATTTAGTTATCGTTTTTCCTCCTCGCCTTTTAGCCCGTTCAGGACGCAGGGTGTGTGGGAACGCTCTTGGGTCCTGGTACTTAAAGACGTAGGGTTTACCTGTACGCCCTGGTCCCGTTAACAATGTTTCAAGTGTGTTCACAAGCTGAGCATGCTTTAAATGAGCTTAGCACGCTACATGCTAAAATGCTGGGTTAACATGCCAGTTAGCTCAGCAGAGCTGATGGGGACCATAGTGGTAAAACCGTGACATCCCGATCAGCTGAGAGAACGGAGGGAGGGCTCTTACCTATCTCCTTTGCTGTCCGATCGGTGCTCTGAAGCTCCCAGCCATGGCAGGCTGCAGCAGCAGAGCACCGATAACACTGACCAAAGCTATGCTATGGCATAGCATCTAATAGTGTATGCAATTGTAAGATTGCATGGTATAGCCCCCTATGGGGACTAAAAAAAATAAAAAAAAATAAAGGGTTAAACAAAAAAAAAAAGTTAATAAATGTGAATAAGCCCCTCCCCTAATATAAGTTAGAATCTCCCCGCCCGCCTTCCCATTAAAAATAAACAAACATGAGGTATCTCCTCATGCATTAATGTCTGAACTATCAAAATATAAGGTTAGTTAAACCATATGGTCGATGGCGTACACTTAAAAAAAACAATTATGCATTTTTGGTCACTTCATATACCATTAAAAATGAATAAAAAGCCATCAAAAAGTCCCATCAAAAATGGTACCCATAAAAAACTACAGACTACAGCGCAAAAAGTGAGTCCTCATATAGCGGAAAAATTTAAAAGTTATAGGGGTCAGAAAAGGACAATTTTAGACATACTTTTTAAACATACTAATTTTGGTGCATGCAGTTATATTTTATTTTGAGTCATTAATCCCTTAAAGAACTGGCCATTTTTCATTTTTGTACTTTTGTTTTTTCCTCCTCAACTTCTAAAAATCATAACGCTTTAAATTTTCCACCTAAAGAGGGCTGAGGGCTTGTTTTTTGCGCCACCAACTTTACACTGTAATGACTAGAGATGAGCGAAGTTACAGTAATTTGATCCGTCACGAACTTCTCAGCTCGGCGGTTGCTGCCTTCAGCCTGCATAAATTAGTCCAGCTTTCAGGTGCTCCGGTGAGCTGGAAAAGGTGGATACAGTCCTAGGAGAGAGTCTCCTAGGACTGTATCCACCTTTATCAGCCAACCGGAGCACCTGAATGCTGAACTAATTTATGCAGGCTAAAGTCAGCAAACGTCAAGCCGCAAGGTTCGTGACAAATCAAAGTGAGTAAATTACCAATCTTATTTATTTTACCTGCTGTATCATATGCCAAAAAAATATTTTAATGGCAGTGCCCATTTAAGGGGTTAAGAGACAAGGGATTAAGAGGCATGGAACTTATTTTTCCATCCACATAGGCACATAAGGGCTTGTTTATTGCAGGACCAATTGGACTTTGTAATTACTTCTTTCATTTCACCATAAAATGTACAGTAAATAAAAAAAATATATATTATTTGTGGGAAGAAATTGAAAAAACGGCAATTTTGCAACATTTGGAGGGTTTCGTTTTTACAAAGTGCACTTTAAACGGACATGTTCTCTTTATTCTGTGGGGCAAAACAATTAAAACGATTCCCATATTTACATGTTTGTCTGTTCCTTTACTACTTAAAAAAAAAGGAAAACTTTTATAAGAAAATTTGTATGTTTAAAATTGCTATATTCTGACCCCTATCCCTTTCACAATTTAACTTATACACAGAAGTAGGAGTTCTTATTTTTTTGTGCCATCATCTCTAGTTTTTCTATGTACCACTTCTGCATATATATATATGTTTTAATCACATTTTATTAAAAAGATTCTGGGATGTAATGTGACCAAGCAAATCAGCAACTTTGGACAGCATCTAGAGGGTTAGCCACTTAAAAACGAAGGGCGTACCTATACGCCCTTGTCCTACTCCCTTTCTATAACAGTAACTTAGATTAGAAAACGCTGGCCGGCACTGCCAAGCTTCCCGTGACTCCTATGTGAACCAGGTCAGTCTCATAACAGTTAGTGGTGCTCAATTCCTTATGAAAACGAAGAGTATCCAGAATCCAAATATACAAAGAAAGGAGGAATGGCACTCACCGCTTACTGTAATTTCTTATCTTTTATTCTTCATAAAGTGCAGGTGCTTTAAAAAGGCATTTCACCCAGCCGGGTGTGGACGCCAGTGCGCGTGCTACAGGTAACAATTGTTTCGCTCTGGCTTGAGCTTCAAGGTCTGTTGAAGCTCAAGCCAGAGCGAAACAATTGTTACCTGTAGCACGCGCACTGGCGTCCACACCCGGCTGGGTGAAATGCCTTTTTAAAGCACCTGCACTTTATGAAGAATAAAAGATAAGAAATTACAGTAAGTGGTGAGTGCCATTCCTCCTTTCTTTCTATAACAGTGGCTCAGGAGCTGAGCCCACGTCATAGTAGTAATGTCCAGCATTAACTCCTTAGACAGCGTGATCAAAGTTGATCGCGGTGTCAGAAATGTAAAAAAAAACAAAAAACATTCCAGCTGCTCAGCGGAGCTGATCGAGACCACTGCAGTAAAAATGTGGTGTCCTGATCAGCTGAGGGGACGACAGGAGGGCAATTATCTGCCTCCTCACTGTCCAATTGGTGGCTCGATGCTCCAGGAAGCCTCAGCAGCCTGGAGCAATGGAGTGCCGAAAACACTAATCAATGCTATGGCATAGCATTGAATATTGTACGCAATCTGAAGATTGCATGTAATAGTCCCCTATGGAGACTATAAAAAGCGTAAAAAAAAATTTATAAATAAATAAAGTTAATGGGATTTAATGCCTACCCTAATAAAAGTTTGAATAACTCCCCTTTTACAAAAATAAACATGTGGCATCTCCGCGTGCCTAACTGTTCGAACTATAAAAAGGTAATGTTAATTAAACCACACACTCAATGTCATATTTGTGAAAAAAAAAAACAAAGTATGCAATTGCGTATTTATCGTCACTTTGTATACCCTAAAAAAAATGAAAAGCAATCAAAAAGTCAAAACAAAAATGGTACAGATAAAAACTAGAGATCATGGTGCAAAAAAATTAGCCCTCATACCGCCCCGTATATGAAAAAATTAAAAAAGTTATAGGGGTCGAAAGAGGACATTGCTAATTTTCGTACAAAAAGTAATTTTTTTTTTTTTTAGATAAAACCTATAAAGGTTAAGTATCATTTCAATCATATGGACCTACAGGATAAAGATAAGTTGTCATGTTTACCAAGTGCTCTGCGTAGATTCGGAAGCCCCAAAAGTTAGAAAATGTTTTCAATTTTGCCCCACAAATATTTTTTTGGTTTCGCAGTAGATTTTGTGGTGAAATTATTCATGTCATTACAAAGTAAAATTGGTGGAGCAAAAAACAAGCCCTGATATTGGTCTGGAAGTGGAAAATTGAAAGAGATTTTTAGAAAAAAAACAATGTCCTGAAGGTGTTATCGGCCAGGACCAGCAGTGCATGAAGTAAATTTACATCCTGGTGAGCCAAGTGATTTAAATTTTTATTAGGGAAGTATTTTTGTTTATATCCCAAATTTTTTTTAATTTTTATTATTTTGTTAACAATATTTAAGTATTAATATGGGATTTTTATATGCAATCATTAAATAGCATAGTATTATTCCGTGTTGACAATTGCACAGTGTGATCGGCAATCTACTGGCAGAGTCTGCCTGGGTAGACTATCATCAGATCGCCCCGGGACCCACATGAAGCAGGTCAGGGGACTACTGGTGGACATGTAAACTGATAAGACATATAGAAGGTGCTGATCAGGCAGGGGGCAGTCGCTGAAGCTCTTAAAGGGGTTTTCCAGGGGAAATTTATTTTTTTTTTTTTTTAGATCAACTGGCTCTGGCTCCAGAAAGTTAAACAGATTTGTAAATTACTTATATTAATAAATCTTAATCCTTCCAATGATTATCAGCTGCTTAAGTTGAGTTGTTCTATTCTGTCTGGCAACAGTGCTCTCTGCTGACATCTCTGCTTGTCTCGGGAGTAGAAGAGGTTTGCCATGGGGATTTGCTTCTACTTTGGACAGTTCGAGACAAGTGTCATCAGAGAGCACTTAGACAGAAAAGAACAACTCAACTTCAGCAGCTCATAAGTACTGAAAGGATTAAGATTTTTTAATAAAAGCAATTTACAAATCTGTTTAAACTTTCTGGAGCCAGTTTTTTCCTTCACAACCCCTTTTGTGATCAATCAAACAAAGACTGAAGAACTCCAGGAAACATCCTTCACCTGTGACCTTCGCTTTCAGTGACATTAATTTAATTGCTATTTAATAGAATATTTTCAACTGTGTATAAAACTTACTTTCATTAAAGGCATATTCAAATCCCTCCAAGGTGTCCGGGAATTCTAGAGGTGGCTCATCTTTTTTCATCAGTTCATCCAAGTCTATTCTTGAAAGTAGATCTGGGAAAAAAAAAACAATATGGTAAACCAAATGCTTGCTCTTAAATATTATGCTCCAAGAATTACTTATTTTCTGTTTATAGGCTGGGTTCACAATTTTCAGAGTACAAACTCGGATAGGAGTCTGTCGTATATTTCTGTCTGGCGAGTTGGTTGTTTGAGAGCAGGACCAATGGATTTAAGACATTAAACATTAGCCATGACCTGTCCCAATCAGATGAATTGGAGACACTACTGAAAATTCTCTGTGACCTTTTCAGAGATCATTCTACAAAGAGGTGGGAGGCTGATCTCTGCTCTGAATGGTGGTGGATCCAGTGTTTTCTATATACTGGTGCCCCCTTTTACTGTTCTCCTGTCTGTGCAAAAAAGAAAGACATTACTGGAAAGTGATCTTTAGAGAGCAGGAAGTCTTAGCTAAGTTTTAGCCCTAGTTGCCTTAATGGAAACCACAAGATTTTAAAATTACTATAAAATCTAAATAGTAAAATGAAAATTAGAAAAAAAATAAAAAAAATCAACAAACATTCTTAAAAAAAATGGTTAATATAAAAAACAAACTTAAACAATAGAAATGTTTCTGATGAGACACTCTCTATAAGCATATTCTATACAAGTTCTGAAAGTGACTGTAGTGGGGGATGTGATACAAGGGGCGGGTTATAAGACCTGACGTGATATGGGGGCCTGGCTTGTAAGGAGACTCATAAGCAAGTACAGTGGTGAGCAAAAGTTTGGCACACCAGGTAAAAATTGGTATTAATGTACATAAAGAAGCCAAGGAAAGATGGAAAAATCTCCAAAAGGCATCAAATTACAGATTAGACATTCATTTAATCTGTCAACAAAAGTTAGATTTTATTTCCATCATTTACACTTTCTAAATAACAGAAAACAAAAAATGGCATCTGCAAATGTTTGGCCACCCTGCAGAATTTATAGCATGCACTGCCCCCTTTGCAAAGCTGAGACCTGCCAGTGTCATGGATTGTTCTCAATCATCATCTGGGAAGACCAGGTGATGTCAATCTCAAAGGTTTTAAATGCCCAGACTAATCTGACCTTGCCCCAACAATCAGCACAATGGGTTCTTCTAAGCAGTTGTCTAGAAATCTGAAACTGAAAATAGTTGACACTCACAAAGCTGAAGAAGGCTATAAGAAGATAGCAAAATGTTTTCAGATGTCAATATCCTCTGTTTGGAATGTAATTAAGAAATGGCAGTAATCAGGAACAGTGGAAGTTAAAGCAAGATCTAGAAGACCAAGAAAAATATCAGACAGAACAGCTCGCAGGATTGTGAGAAAAACTATTCAAAATCCACGTTTGACTGCACAATCTGGCAGACACTGGAGTTGTGGTACAATATTTCACTATAAAGAGATACTTGTACAAATATGGTCTTCATGGAAGAGTCATCAGAAGAAAACCTCTTCTACATCCTCCCCACAAAAATCAGCATTAGAACTTTGCAAATGAACATATAGACAAGCCTGATGCATTTTGGAAACAAGTTCTGTGGACCGATGAGGTTAAAATTGAACTTTTTGGCCGGAATTAGCAAAGGTATGTTTGGAGAAGAAGGGGAACAGAATTTAATGAAAATAACCTCTGTCCAACTATTAAGCATGGGGGTGGATCAATCATGCTTTGGGGTTGCATTGCAGCCAGTGGCACAGGGAAGATCTCACGAGTAGAAGGAAAAATGGATTCAATAAAATTTCAGCAAATTTTGAATGCTAACTTGATGCCATCTGTGAAAAAGCTGAAGTTAAAGAGAGGATGGCTTCTACAAATGGATAATGATCCTAAACACACCTCGAAATCCATGGGGCATTACATTAAGTAAGCTGAAGGTTTTTCCAGGGCCTTCACAATCTCCTGACCTCAACATAATTGAAATCTCAAAGAACTGGAAGACTTTTGTAAGGAAGAATGGGCAAAGATACCTAAAACAAGAATTGAAAGACTCTTGGCTGGCTACAAAATGCGTTTACAAGCTGTGATACTTGCCAAAGGGGGCAGTACAAGATATTAACTCTGCAGGGTGCCCAAACTTTTGCAGATGCCATTTTGTTGTTTTCTGTTATTTTGAAAGTGTTAATGATGGAAATAAAATCTAACTTTTGTTGACATATTATAAGAATGTCTAATCTGTAATTTGATGCCTTTTGGAGATTTTTCCCTCTTTCCTTGGCTTCTATTAATTTTACCTGGGGTGCCCAAACTTTTGATCCCAACTGTAAGGTTTGATATTTGTCTCTTTTGGGGGAGTGTGAGCAGGAGATGAAGACAATGGAACAGCCGGTATTTCCACACACTTCCAGCAGGTGAGTGCCTATGTGTGACACCAATGTTACATTTTCAATATAGCATGTATTTAAAGTTATTATCCACCATAAGGCGATTTTAGTATGTACCTACCAGACAAGTAATTTACATGCTTAGGAAGGATCTGTGCTTGTCTTGGGGCTAAATGGCTATGTTGTGAGATGATCATAACATTGTGGCGATCTTTTTGTGAACTGGGTATGGGACTTCCTGTTGGATTTCGTTCTCGAACACTACAAATCCCATAGTTCCTTGTTTGTAAGTTTCAGGTCACTTTCCACCTTCCCACACATCAACCACCCCCCCCCCCCCCCCCATTCAAACACAAATGAGCTGCATTCCATTCAAAACACCAGTGCTTTCTAACCAGGGTGCCTACAGCTATTGCAGAATGATCTCTCTACCACTCAGCGGTCGATCCACCTGTTGATCCACCCATTGAAGCAAGACAGGCTCCCGTTGCACACCTGGCAAAACCTGAGACCTGAGTAATTTTGTACGCTTTTAAAAATAAAAATTAATATAGGGCAGAAATCACAGAAGAATTGTGAGACCACCGTCACACACAGGTACAGACACTATGTTATGAACTAAACTAACTTTAAAGCCCCTGTAGCATAGTCAAATAAAAAAAAATTCCTGGAAAACCCCTTTAAGAGGGTGTTCCGATGTCAGGTAATTTTTTACCTCCCTATCCCAGTTCTGAAATCACAAATGATTGAGAATGAAATCCACTATCCTACCATGCCCGCTCAAATTTCATTACTTCCTGATTGAGCAGTTGCTCAGTACTATAATTCCCAGAATGCAATGCTTTCCCTCAGCTCTCCATCACAGCCTTTTAACCCTGTCTTCTTCCTTACCGCTGCACTCCTGCCACAAAAGAGCTGTTGCAGAACATTTTAGTAAATAGTAGACTATTACTCTGCAGTCTTTATATCTACAGCGCCTGCTGTATTCAATTCACTGTTAAGCACAAGACAGCAAGCTGTAAACACACCACATTCTTCCTGAAATGTCCAAAAAAGATATTGGCCCAGATTTATCAAACTGTGAGAGAAAAAGTGGAGAGATTTTCCCACAGCAACCAATCACAGCACAGCTATCAAGCTCTGGTACAATTTGATAAATCTGAGCCTTTGTCTATTTGGGGGTCTAAGTCTTGTGGTATGAATTAATTTAGGGTAAACCTTAATTATCTATAACACTAAAGAGAAGGTAACTAACATGTTGAAATTCTTTGTAGCTGCAAACATGTTGACATGGCTCAGTAAATGTGACTCCTTAAAGGAGTCAGTCATTTTTGTGGCTCCTAAGAGGAAGGAAGTCGGATCATCTTTGATCAATACATTAGGTACAAGGAAAGAAGGCAACTTTTATCTATCTAGATCCAGTAAGTAGGGTCCTTCAGCCCTTAATGGGTCCCAAAAACAGCTTTGTAATGTAAAATAAGTAAGGTTCTTCAGCATTAGCACACCTTGAGGTAAAGATAAAATGCTCAAGATAGTTTCAGTTCAGAAAAGGCCAATGACTCATTAAAAGAGAAACAAGATTACACCATATTTGTACTGATTAGAATGAGAAAACTACATCAGAACACGAAAGAAATCTGCACTTGACCCACTGAACTGACTAAATCCTACTTAGACTTACAATGGCTGCAATAATAAGTATACCATGGACAGATTAGTTTCCCCAGGTTCATCTGATTGACTTCTATCACAGCGCTGCACATTTTCTCAGTCTTCTGTAATTAAATGCATAGCAGAAACTAAATGAGAAATCATTTCCATAGCACATTTGTGGAGATTTCCCATGTCTCCTCATGCCAGGTATAACCTTGTATTATGTAGCTATGTATGTAACTGAGGTTATAGAGGGAGTTCTACAGTGCAAAGGATTAAGGAACATAATGAAAATATTTTGAAAGCTAAAAGAAAATTTAATTACTTTACAAAACTACATCAACAAGCTATCTACTACATGTGCGTTGAGAAATTTCCGTAAAGCCATCCCACAGGTGCCCATCCCCATCCTTACCGACACAATGCAATGTTCACTAAAGAGGTAACCACTGAAAATTATTGTGCAGAAGATACCATAGGGAGTGGTCCTTGGACTGCGGCAACTGCTCATATTGGTTTATTTCCCATGGTACCTTTTGACAATGACGGTTTACTACATTTTTTTTTATATTACTAGCTGAGCACCAGGTACTGCCCAATATTTCTAAACCTTGTTGGAGAGGAAAAGCAACTAACTATATATCTGCAAAACTAATTGTATATGTCTGTACACGTGTATATGTATGCCCCTGCTTAACTTCTAAATAGTTGGAAATATATACTTTTTTTTATTGAGATCTGCGTTTTTTTTATTTATTTTTTATTTATTTTTATAAAATCGCAGAAATACAAACATTTTTTTAAGATGAGTAAATCTGGAGCGGCCTGTACAACACTAGCATAGAAGTCAGACACCAGTAAGGTTGGAACATGGATATCATAGGTTCTGGACCTGGTGGAGATTATATACCCATATATATATATATTATATATATACATACATATATACACAAACACACACCCCTATACGGGAAACGCATTGAGGTAGAAATAAATGTATTGAATTATATCCTCTATTAGAATTTTTCTGTGCTGTATGGGGTAAACTAAGGGCATATGAAGGGTCAGTCAATAGTTGAAGTGGGGCAGGGCAGCACCTCAGCTATTAGGTAGAAGAGAGTTTTTAAGATAGAGGTTAAGGTCCGATGTAGATAGGTAGATGTTTAGGTACCCCTAACCTCCAATATTATATCTAGACAACAATCTGTGGGCTCACTCGCTAACTTCTGTGTTAGAAGTGTACAAACTAACTATGTGTACAAATAGGAGTAATCTGAAAGGCGGTAATTACTCACCGGTAATTCTATTTCCTCGTAGTCACGACAGCACCAACCGAGAGAGATGGACTCTCCTCCAGGAAAAGGAAACCTAGAGTACAAAAAGGATGCACAACCCTCTCTGCCTCAGAGAATTACCGAGACTTAAGAAGCATCCTACATAAGGTTAGTAAACACTATACGCAAAACAAATATATATATTTTTTTTTTTTTTTTTGCAACACCACAGTGATCACACCACAAGTGAGAAGAACAAGAAAAAGGAGGGGAATAGTATCTGGTGCTGACGTGACTACGAGGAAATAGAATTACCAGTGAGTAATTACCAGCTTTCCACCCCGTCACGACAGCACCACCAGAGAGAATACCGGAGAAGTATTAGGGAGGGACCAACGCCTAAAGAACTTTGCGCCCAAAAGCCAAGGAGGATAGATCGTCAGCCCTGAGCCTACAGTGCCGAAAAAAAGTATGTGGGGATGACCAAGTAGCCGCCCTACTGATTTGAGCAAAAGAAGCACCTCTTTTCTCTGCCCATGATGAGATGACTGCTCTAGTAGAGTAGGCTCTCAAGTTGGCTGGAGGAGACAGACCTGCAGAGGAATAAGCTGCAACAATGGCCTGCCTAACCCATCTATTTCCCCTATTGGGACCTGCAAACTAAATAAAAAATTTATCTGATTTCCTAAAATTTTTGGTCCTTTCTAAATATTCTATAACACATCTACGGACATCAACCATGTGGAACAGATTTCCACCTTCTGAAGATGGATTCGCACAGATGGACAACTTCTTGAGATAAATGGAAATCTGAGACAACCTTAGGTAAAAAAGCAGGGTCAGGTCTTAAAATAATCCTATCATATAAGATTTGAATATAGGGTTCTCTAGTGGATAGGGCCGCTAGCTCCCCTACTCTCCTGGCAGATGTGACAGCTATAAGAAAGGCAGTTTTTTTAACCAAAAGCTTTAGGGGTATAGAAGACAAAGGCTCAAAGAGCTTCTGCAGAGAGAGTTAAGCACCAGAGTAAGATCCCAAGGAGAAACAGCTGGTGGACTGGATAGCAGCATTCTGGTAATGGACTTAAAAAAATCTCACCACCCAGGGATGGTTGGCAATCTTCTGGCCATATAACACCTCTAGAGCAGCTACCTGTTCTTTGAGGGTGGCAGCCCTTAACCCTTTCTCAAGTCCTCTTTGTAAAAAATCAAGGATAAAGGCATAATTTGGCTTATCTAAATCAAATTCGGTCGAATCTGAAAATGACAAAACTTTTTCCAAATTCTAAAATAAAATCTTTGTAGTCACTGGTTTTCTAATGTATTGTAAAGTGGATATGACTGCATTTGACAGACCCTTGGACTTCAAGATTATCATTTCAAGTGCCAAGGCGTCAGATGAAGGTTGCGGATATCTGGATGAAGGACCGGGCCATGGCTGAGAAGGTCCTGGATTTCCGGGAGAACCCAGGGATCTGCTAGAGACATAGTCCTCAGACAGGAGAACCATGCTCTCCGTGGCCAGAATGGGGTGATAAGATGACTGTCGCACGGTCCTCTTTGATTTTTCTTATGACTCTGGGAATAAAAGCCAGGCGAGGAAAGGCGTAGGCCAAGTCCCATTCCCAAGTCTGAGAAAGTGCGTCCACCGTCAAGGGTCTGTCTGCTGGACCTAGGTGAAAAAGTCTCTGACCTGTCTGTTGTGCCTGGAAGTGAAAAGATCCACTTAAGGGGTTCCCTATAAGGCTGTGATCTTGAAGAATATTTTTGGATTCAACCACCATTCGCCTTGAATTAACTGGCGGCTTGGAAAGTCTGCCCTGAAATTGAGATCCCCTTTGATATGCACTGCAGAGATTGTTTTAGATGGGATTATGAAAAGGACAGGACCTGAAAAGACAAATTCATAAACGATGGACATCTCGTAGTTCCCTGTCTAATTAGGACAGACAGTAGTGGTATTATCAAAGAAGATTTTTACATTAGAGCCCCTAATAAAATCACTAGAGCCCTAGACACTGCTAAAAGCTCTAGCTTCTGATCTAGCAATCACCTCATTCTCCCAAAGGTTCTGAAAATTAAGGTTATCCAATTGAGCACCCCATCCCTAAGGACTGGCATTAGTAGTGATGACTACAGGGTCCCGACAAACCCAATCTACACCTTTAGAAAGGTTATCACTCACTAACCACCAGTCTAAAGAAGCCAGCACTTGAGGGGGCAACACAATGCGTGTCTCCAAATCTTGTTGGGAACCATCCAAAGTCCCAAGTTCAAATTGTAAAACTCTGCTGGGATGGCTGCTGTGAACAAACCTAAAACTGACATTCGCTTCATAATAGATATACAGGGAGACCTAATAATCTCACTGACTGCAGAGATAATCTTCTCTATCTTAGCCGGAGGGAAAAAAGATTTTTGCACTGAAGAGTCAAACAAGATGCCCAAAAAAACTTTCTGTTGAGTTGGGGGTAAGGGAGGATTTATCCCAATTAATTAACCAGCCAAACTTATGGAGAATATCAATAGTGCAGGACAAAAAACATTTTCACCTTTATTTCTGATTGTGCTACCAGCAGAAAGTCATCTAGATAGGGAATGAAAATCCCTTCTCCCTCCCGAATATGGGTTGTCATTTCCGCAACTACTTTCGTAAATACTCTAGGAGAAATGGCTATACCAAAGGGCAAGACGCAGAACTGTAGATGAAGGAGTTGAGAATTTACAAGAACTGCAATCCTTAAATATTTCTGATAATCTGAGTGAATAGGGACATGAAGGTATGCATCTTTCAAATCTAGATGACATAAAACAATCCTTAAACAAAAAGGTTTACTGTCTCCATTTTAAATCGATTACAAATCAAATAACAGATTCAGAGATTTAAGATTAATAATAACCCTGAATGTTCAATTTGGCTTTAACACAAGAAAAAGAATTAAAAAAGAATAAAACCCAAAACCCTGTTCTTGTGGAGGTACAGGAACCAAAACGCCTTTCTCTATTAGGGATGATACTTCTCCATGTAAAGAAGACTGACCTGAAGGTCCTGGAGGGGATTTAGTGACCAAGAAACAAGCAGGTGTCAAACTAACAAAATCCAAATGGACACCGTCCCGAATAGTTTGAATTACCCAAGAACTATTAGAATTTTTAGAATCTAGGGGGTTGGGAAGATGGGAACCCCTTCTTCCTATCCCCAGCCTTGTCTAACACATCTGAGAGGACAGAACAAAACTAAAACTCTCCCTCACAGGGGATGGCACTTAACTTACTCTTAGAGCCACTTTCCCCTGACCAATTTTTTATCCAGAGCGCTCTTCTGGCGGAATTGGTAAGTGTTGCTGATCTGGCGGATAACCTAACTGCGTCTGAAGATGAATACGCCAAAAGAGCAGATGTTTTTTTAATTGTAGTCATTAAGGAAAGAGTCTGCTCTTTGTGCACATCATTTTGCATATATGAAGATAACCGGAATGCCGGTGCTGGGGGCACAATACGGAAACCCCCCAACCAGGGGGTTATTGGAGGCCCAGATTACTCTCCCAACTAGGAGAGAGAGGCCTCCTCTGGCACCCCAATAGTCACGATATCCATACCACCAGAGGCATGGACTACTCCAGGCTTCCTGCAGGAACAGGAAACATCTGAGGCAGAGAGGGTTGTGCATCCTTTTTGTACTCTAGGTTTCCTGTTCCTGGAGGAGGAGTCCATCTCTCTCTAGTGGTGCTGTCGAGACGGGGGTGGAAAAAATATTTACATTTCGCATTTGCATATGACGTGTTTTTTTAGACTAGTAAATTAACACATATTGCTTTGTTTATGATAGTTTGGCAACTCCTCAAAGTCCAAATTCGATAGATCCTTATTCTTTAGGACATTCAGATGAGTAAACCTGCAAACCATAAAAATTAGCAAAAATGTGTGCTATTCTTCCAGCCTGTTTCTCCACCAGCTTATTATACAGTACAAAAAAGGTATACTATCACTGCCATCTAACATCCCCTTTAAGTGTTTCCTAAAAGAATGGCAGCGTACATGTCCACTCTGGACAAAATGCCTTTGAAAGGCAGTCATAGATGTAGAAAAGGTGGAGAAAAGGTGGAGCTGTCAGTACTCTCATGGTGGGGAAAGAAGAATCCTCCCAGATCGTAAAGATCATTCCATGAAATCTGATAAAGCACTCTAAGGCTAGGTTGACACTACAAAATTACACATTCACATGTAGCAGAATTCTATTGCTGTCAATGGAATTCCACTGCAGGATACACATTGTAGAATTTCTGCAGTAGAGTTTCTGCTGCTGAAATTCTGCAGAGATAATTCTTTTGGCGGAATCTGTCTAGAATACATTGCCGTCTATGGGGATGGCAATGTATGTGTGGTCCTAGTGCCATACTCGGAATCTCTGGCCAGAAATTTTGCCGTGTGAACCTAGCCTAAAAGTGTGACACATATTATTGCCTCTTATGGCCAGTGTGAATAAAATGTATTTTGTTTTACAAAAAAGCCTTTGAGATCACAAAGTATTCTTGTTTCAGTGTAACACCAGAGCTGACAGCTCTACCTACAACGATGTTAGGCTTCCCTTAGTTGGTAACGCCAAGCACCATCTTCTGCATATCATCAGATGATGTTCATTGGAAGAGTAGAAGCAGCAGGCATCTTCTCTTGATACTTAAAGGGGTACTCTGCTGGAACACTTTTTTTTTATCAGATGGTGCCAGAAAGTTAAACAGACTTGTAGATTACTTCAATTAAAAATTCTTAATCCTTCTAGTACTTATAAGCTTCTGTTTGCTTGATACTTGAACTTTAATACTTATTTAATTATACTTGAAAAAGAATAAAATTATATTTGCAAGCACAGTAACAATTTATTCATAGAAATATTACATCTATTGTTGCAAAATTATTTCCACAATCTGTGAGCGTGATGACCTACCACCTCAAAGTGAAAGGTTGGTAGCATCAATAACAAAGCGTGTATAATCAGCGAGTGATGATTCCAATAACAAGCAGATAAGATTCTTAAAAGGAGTACTCCAGGTAAAGGAAATGTATCCCCTATTGTAAGTGTCAGACCGCAGGGAACCCCCCATGATCTCCCATACGGCACCCCGGCTCTCCTCATGAATGGAGGCGTGTCGATAACCACACAAATCGGTGGCCGACACGTCCCCTCCATGCATCTCTATGGGAAAGCCAGGGATACCCGAATACAGCGCTCAAGCTCTTCCATCGAGACACAACTAGTTTCATGCAGAGAACCAGGGTGCCATATGGGAGACCGTAGTGGATCCCAGAAGCCGGACCCCTACGATCTGACACTTATCCCCTAACCTGTGAATCAGGATTTCCATGACACAAACAGCAGTTACTAGTTATCATTTAATATATATCATTATGGTTTCTTGGAAGTAGATTTATTCTACATCATACTTATCTATATATTTTATTTTAGAAAAAACATCAATAAATAAAAATACAAAAATAGAAAAGCCAATACCTTTTAATGCTGTTGTCTTTTCCTTTTCATCCGGACCTCCTCCTGGTTGGAGTTGTGCCATACTTAAATCAACAAACAAGAAGCTCAGTAGTAGGAAGGAAATGGACATCAACCTTCTTGATCACTCCTGCAGATGTAATAAAAACAAACAGAATGGCATTTTTTAAACATTTTATATAAATCCATTCTTAATCAACATTCATCCATTGTTTCTGTTTGTTTAACTTAAAATTAAAGACTAGGATAAAAAATAATTCTCCTAAAAATGATAAATGGTCTTCAAACTACATTCTGTCCATATGGAGACTGGATCCGGCTGGGGGATGGGAAAACCTGGGCGCTCCTGTATCCCAGCCAGACCCGGCCCTGATCTCATTCATTTGAATCAGCTGACTGGAGTCAGATAGTGATTCTGGTCAGCTCATTTTTGCCCCATTTCCGGCTTTCTAGCCGGACTGAAAACCGCAGCATACCACGGTTTTCAGTCTGGTCAGAAAACCGGATAAGAGGCAAAAAGGAGCCAACCAGAGTCACTATCTGACTCCAGTCAGCTGATTCAAATGAATGAGATCAGGGCCGGGTCTGACTGGGATACAGGAGCGCCCAGGTTTTCCCATCCCCCGGTTGGATCCAGTCCCCATATGGACAAAATGTAGTGTGAAGATCATTTATCATTTTTCAAGTGAATGCGATCAAGGCAGGCTCATTCAAATGAAAGAGATCAGGGCCAGATCAAAACGTGGTGTGAATGCAGCCTAAAACAGTGGAGGTATACATGGTTATCACAAACAACTAATATAAATAGGCTTGAGAAAGGCTGCAATGGCAGCAGAAACGTTGCTCTGTATTAACATGGAATAAAACACCCTCACTGATAAAGATTTGAGTGCTGCAGCATATATATATATATATATATATATATATATATATATACACATACATACATATACACACACACACTACATGGGACATACATATAAGACGTGAGAGAACTATTAGCCAAACAGACCCCCCCCCCCCCCCCCACACTTGGATGAGTATGTATGTGTTCTGAATGAGGAGAGGGGAGTAAACCGATGGCACACAAATTTGGCAGCTGCAAGTCCTCCATCTGGTATGTTGAAATCCAATTGGTTGATCAGTCTCTCCCCCTACATATCAGATGATCGGTTTTCCCATATAAGTCCATACATCATTTTCTGACTTTACCTGATGAAAAGCAGATACCTGGAACTGCTGTTGTGGTAAACTCAGGAAAACATCTGCCTTCATTATAATACAACAAAAATGTAATAATACCAAATATTGAAATCAGAAAAAAAGGCAATTCAAGAAAAAAAAACAACAACACTATGGCCCAGATTTACTATAGCGAGTGTGTTAGAATTCTGGCACAATTTGCACCATAAACCATCTAACATGACTTGTTTCAGACATTTTTTGGCACAGTTCAACAAGAGGACTCTAAAGGGAGCATGGCTTTTGAAGATGGGTTGTGACCTAATTATGGCAAAAATTTGGTGCACCAATGTGGGTTGACGTAAACCAACTAATACTTAGTGTAAACTTAGGCAAGGCAGTATAAAGATATGGCAGATTAATAGTTTGTTAAAGAGGTACTCCGGAAATTTTATTTTTATTTTTATTTTTTAAATCAACTGGTGCCAAAAAGGTAAATAGATTTGTAAATTACTTCTCTTTAAAAATGTTAATACTTCTAGTATTTATCAGCTGCTGTATGCTACAGAGGAAGTTCTTTTCTTTTGAATTTCTTTCCTGTCTGACCACAGTGCTTTCGGCTGACACCTCTTTCCATGCCAGGAACTGTCCAGAGCAGGAACAAATCCCCATAGAAAGCCTCTCCCGCGCTGGACAGTTCCTGACATAGACAGAGGTGTCAGCAGAGAGCACTGTGGTCAGACAGAAAGGTAATTCAAAAAGAAAAGAACTTCCTCGGTAGTATACAGCAGCTGATAAATACTGGAAGGATTAAGATTTTTCAGTATGAGTCATTTACATATCTGTTTAACTTTCTGGCACCAGTTGATTTAAAAATAAATAAATAAATATTCCACCGGAGTACCCCTTTAAGTCAAGAACATTAGAGCTGTTTAAAGGGGTATTCCAGGAAAAAAATATTTTTTTTATATATCAACTGACTCCAGAAAGTTAAACAGATTTGTAAATTACTTCTATTAAAAAATCTTAATCCGTTCAATAATTATCAGCTGCTGAAGTTGAGTTGTTGTTTTCTGTCTGGCAACAGTGCTCTTTGCTGACATCTCTGCTTGTCTCAGGAACTGCACAGAGTAGAAGAGGTTTCTATGGGGATTTGCTTCTAAACTGGGCGGTTCCAAAAACACGTGTCATCAGAGAGCACTTAGACAGAAAAGAACAACTCAACTTCAGCAGCTCATAAGTACCTAAAGGATTAAGATTTTTTAATAGAAGTAATTTACAAATCTGTTTAACTTTCTGGAGCCAGTTGATATATATATATATAAAAAAAAAAGTTTTTTTCCAAGATAAGCCCTTTAAGTCTGCGTTCACACGGCCGTATAGACCCGTCCCGTTCTTCTCCCGTCAAAATAAAAAACGGACTTAAAAAAAAACGGATGCAAACAGAGGTTATCCGTTTGTATCCGTTTTTGTTCAGTTAATAAACCAAAAAAAACATATTTTTTTTTGTTCTGAGCATGCTCAAAAGCATGAGCATGCTCTAAAGGCTCATCCGTTTTCCATAGACTTTAATGTTAAATTTACTGTATCCGTTTTTTCTTCCGTTTTTTGGACAGAAGAAAAAATACTGCATATGCCGTTTTTTCTGCCATAAAAAAAAATAAACGGAAATGAGTGCAGACGGGTGCAAATGGATTGTAAAAGAATCCCATTGACATGAATGGGATTTTTTTTAAACCATTTTGAATCCGTTTACAGCCTGCAAAAAAGGAATCAAAACGGGGATAAAAAAAAAAACGGGGACAGACGGCTGTGTGAAGGCAGCCTAAGTTTGCACCAAAAATTAGGCAGTTTTAGTAAATCTGTATATTTTATATATTTTTTACTGAAAGTGATACATTCTCTTTAAACAATAGGCTGACAAACTATAATGAAACCTTTTACTATACCAGCACTAGCACACTGCATCTGATGGACAAAATCACATTCCTAAATAGGGAGAAGTATATAAGTAGAGTTCTCCCCAACTTCTAGTAAAATAAAAAAATTTAATCCTGGTCAGCAGGCCAGCCTGTTTACATGGGCAATTTTCTGTAGCTCTATTGTGGAAGCGATTAATTTAATATCCTAAAAATAGGGGGGAAAAAAATAATTTTAGTTTAGGACTTACAGGAGTGCATCCTCAAGCAACACTAAATATTCGTGTAATCCTAAATCATCCAAATCATTCAAATCATGCGTATTCAGACATCCAAATCATGCGTATTCCCAAGCAATAATGTAACCAAATAAGAAAAGGCTGAATAGGAAATTCTAAAGGATTTGTATGGTTAACTTTCAAGCACCATTTGTGAGATACATTAAAATCTGAAGTGCTCAACTGCACTCATGAGAAAATTCATATTTCATGCTTGAAATAGAGTATTATCCATCGATTTAATACTCCTTAGTTCGGCAAGAAGAGACGGTAGATTTACCCATACTAAAATATATATAACTGATCTGGTTGGGGTGGTGTAAAGAATAGAGGAGAATGCTTAGTCTGAGACAACTCTCTAAAAAAGTGACTCCAAATTATAGAAATAAGACCCTCCTAAAGATACTCTGAGCTAGCAGGCAAGTGCGGGTTTTATACATTATACGACAGTAATATTTCGTCACAGCAACAATTTACTTTATCACTATAATAAAAAAGCAATGGAAATGCCAAGTGTAAACACAGCCTAAGACATATTTATGATCATAGCAAATACAGCTTGAGAATTCTCTAGGAAAACACTAAGGTGTCAAAGGCGTGAGAAATACCTAGAGCTACCTAGGCCTGCTTGGAGAGCAAATCAACAATCTTAAAGGGCTACTCCGGCGCTTAGACATCTTATCCCCTATCCAAAGGATAGGGGATAAGATGCCTGATTGCGGGGGTCCCACCGCTGTGGACCCCCGTGATCATGCACGCAGCACCCCAGTTAAAATCAGCCCCCGGAGCATGTTCGCTCCGGGTCCGATTACCGGCGACCACAGGGCTGGCGGTGTGTGACGTCACGCTCCGCCCTGACGTCACGTGGGGGCGGAGGCGTGACATCACATGGGGGCGGAGGCGTGATGTCACACGCCGCCGGCCCTGTGGTCGCCGGTAATCAGACCCGGAGCGAACATGCTCCGGGGGCTGATTTTAATTGGGTTGCAAGATCACGGGGGTCCCCAGCGGCAGGACCCTGCGATCAGGCATCTTATCCCCTATCCTTTGGATAGGGGATAAGATGTCTAAGCACCGGAGTACCCCTTTAAAGGGGACAATCTCTTGTTATTAGAAGGATCCCTGCACATTAAAGGTGACTACAGGGTATGCCACTGCTAGGATCCCCAACTATTGGTCATAAAATGTAGGGGAACCCAGCTGCAAGTCTTCAATGCAGTGTCACCATTAGACAAATAAAAAATAAATAAATATGTATATACATATATATATATATATATATATATACACACACACATATATATATATATATATATGCACACACACACATATATATATATATATATATATATATACATACATACACACACACACACACACACACACACACACACACACTGATCTTTTCGGTCTACAATTCCTTCATCACAGCTCAGCCCCCTCTAAGAACAGATATGAGGTCAGGAGGATGTTATATGTAAGTTTGCATTGTGTTTGTCGAGTGAGTGGAGCTTGTAGTGGAGGGGGCATGGTTGCCCCATGCACCTAATATACTATCATTTTCGCCCGCAAGCAGGCCAAACCTTCTAGTGGAACCCTCTGCCATCTCAGAGCTGGTAAAGGTTTCTAAGACCGCCTCCCATGGACCTGAATTTATCCAGTAAACTCTTCAAATGGTGAAGAATTACTTTAGACCAGTGTGTGAAATGCCGATCTTTGTAAATTCCCTCTGTATGTCTCCAAATGTAGTGTGTGAATATAGTCTTGCTGACTTAAAGGGGTACTCCAGTGGAAAACTTTTTTAAATCAACTGGTGCTAGAAAGTTAAATAGATTTGTAAATTACCTCTATTTAAAAATCTTAATCCTTCCAGTACTTATCAAGAAGTACTTTTCTTTTTGAAATTCCTTTCTGTCTGACCACAGTGCTCTCTGCTGTCACCTCTTTCCACGTCAGGAACAGTCCAGAGCAGGAGCAAATCCCCATAGCAAACATATGCTGCTCTGGACAGTTCCTGACATGGACAGAGGTGTCAGCAGAGATCACTGTCATCAGACAGAAAAGAACTCTACAACTTCCGCAGCTGATAAGTACTGGAAGGATTAAGATTTTTTAATAGAAGTAATTTACAAATCTGTTTAACCTTCTGGCGCCAGTTGATTTAAAAAAGAAAAAATACAGAGGAGTACCCCTTTAAAGATAACACCTGGCTGTAGGGCAACAAATTGCAAGTCAAAATGCCCCCCAAAAAAAGTATTTTTGGGGGGCATATGTGACATTCGCCTAATAAAGACGTAATGACTGCCGTTGAAACATTCCTCAACAATCCATATGATAGAACCCACATATTCTCAGAACTAGGTCCTAGAGGTGTTTGGGGGTTTTGTGAGTTCTTTTTTATTCTATCGTATATCTCTGCAACTTTTTAGAACCAGAGCTGATTTACTATTATATATTTTTCAATTATTCGGCAAAGAAAATCATCTAGGAAGGACATGCAGGCTTCATTTCTCACTCTATACAGTCAGTATCTACCAGCTGGAAAGCCTGGCCAGAGGTCATACATGAAAACAGCAGCTTCTTCTTTATGCTTCATTCTTGCCGCTCTATAGAATGTGGAATAAAGTGAAAAGCCAGGCTACGGATCACTAATAGCCAGCTCAGTGTGTCAGAGCAGCGGAAAATCTGTCACATCCCGCTAGACCCCAAAAATACATATGATGATCATCAGTAATCTTTACACTGACTGAGCAGGTCTGTCACCATATAGAATTCAGGCTGTCACTGGGGCAGCGTGCCTGGCTGTCAGGAACCATGTCAGTGCGTTTCCAGCCACATCTCATCCAGCCTGCTGTCTGTCTCCATTGTATCTTATTTTTTCTGCTTGTCAATGATGCCACCGTGAAGGGGGCAGCGGAGCAGAGTGATAGGGCGAGGAGGACAAAGGGATAGGAGATGCTACGAGTAAGGGAGAATCCTCAGGGATAAGTGATTTACTGTACAAGAAAGGATCCCAACGGCTGCTGAAGAATTATTTCAACTGGATGAAATGACCTGAAACGTGTCAGCTGTTTACATAAAGCAGTTCAAGTGTGACGTCCGAGACATGTGGCAGACTGTCCAAAACGCACAAACAAGTCACATAGCCCTCCCACCCCCGAACCAATTCACTTCCAGAAGGAATTATTTAATAGCTATAATAAATATTGGCTATATACATGGTTAGAAATAAATAGGGGGATTTATCATTTAGCAGGTGGGCACATGCACTAAAATTTGCTATTTTTATTTATTTATGTATTTATTTATTTTTTATTGCAGTTGTTAAATACTCAACCACTGCATAAAGCCAACCATGCGACCCTACATTCATGGGGGAGAAATTATAAATGTCGGTGTGGTAGCAATGTGTATGCGCAACATATTTATTAAACGCTCACTTGGCATGTGATAAATATGGTGCTAGTTGTTAGTTTTTTTTTTATTTATTTATTTTTAATAACACTTCATGACAAAATCCTGTATGGTCCCTCTGCCCATTGTGCCATAATGTGGGACTTTTTACAAATACTGCCCACAGCCAATTTTGTAATCCAGGTCTGGGCTGGTGTTGATTTACAATAAAATGTGTGTGACCAAAAGTCCTACATGATAAATTCATGACCCCTGCAGCTACCTACATACCGTATTTTTCGCCGTATAAGACGCACTTTTTCTTCCCCAAAACTGTGGGGAAAAAGTCGGTGCGTCTTATACGGCGAATACACCCCTATCGCGGCGGTTCCTGCGGCCATCAACGGCCGGGACCCGCGGTGACGCCCTGTATTAACCCTTCAGTTGCGGCGATCAAAGCTGACCGCCGCGTCTGAAGGGAAAGTGACACTAACCCGACTGTTCAGTCGGGCTGTTCGGGACCGCCGCGATTTCACTGCGGCTGTCCCGAACAGCCCGACTGAATAGCCGGGTTAGTGCTTACAGGACACCTGGAGGGACCTTACCTGCCTCCTCGGTGTCTTCTCCGTTCAGGGATCCCCTGTATGGCCGGCGCTCTCTTTCCTCGTCATCACATCGTCGCGTACGTGCGTCGGTGTGCGTAACGACGTGATGGCGGCGACGGAGAGCGAGGATACCCGGCCGGCAGCAGAGACGTTCCGGAGCGACGGGGACACGGCGACAGCGATGGAGCGACATCCAGGGCAGCGGTGACGGGTCCGGAGCGGCGGGGACACGTGAGTATTACCTCCTATGCAGTGGTCTTCAATCTGCGGACCTCCAGATGTTGCAAAACTACAACTCCCAGCATGCCCGGACAGCCGTTGGCTGTCCGGGCATGCTGGGAGTTGTAGTTTTGCAACATCTGGAGGTCCGCAGATTGAAGACCACTATTGGGTTCAAAATCTTAATTTTTTTTTAGATTTTGCACCTATAAATTGGGTGCGTCTTATACGCCGGTGCGTCCTATAGGGCGAAAAATACGGTAATCATGACAAAATCATCTACTTAAAAAAGTGTCACATGTACAATGATAAAATCGCCCTCGCCCCATCCAAGTTGTTTTTTCAAGGAGTCTAAATACATTGCGCAAAAAAATGCTACTTTTTGCCACAAAGAAAAAAAAAAGAAAAAGCACAACTGTGTAAAACCAAACATAAATTACCCCAGAGAATACATAGGAAGCTAAAATAAATACTTACATACAGTACATAACTATACCAATAACTAGAAATACATACTTATGTGGCAACTACTGTGAAAATGAGGGTTGTTTTATAGTAGCCACTGTTATGGGGGGTGGGGCAACCCTTTGGCAGCCAATGATGTTCTAGGACAGCAATAGTGTGTGTGTGGGGGGAGGAAGCGATATTCATTGTGACCATGGGAGCATTTACACTACAGAATTTAACATTAGTGTGGAAGGGTTTTTCGTTCATCCTGCAGGATCTTTTACAAAAAATTGTGGATTCTAGACCCGCCTAAAGAATGGCATTTTTTGCTATACACACGTTTATTCCCTTTGTGTGTATTGGGACTAAACAAAAAAGGGAGGAAAAATGCTAATTGGACATAATGTCACACCAATCTCCAAAAATGGTCTGGACAAAATTATTGGCACCCTTAACTTAATATTTGGTTGCACACCATTTGGAAAAAATAACTAAAATCAGTGGCTTCCTATAACCATTAATAAGCTTCTTACACCTCTCAGCCGGAATGTTGGACCACTCTTCCTTTGCAAACTGCTCCAGGTCTCTTATTGGAAGGGCGCCTTTTCCCAACAGCAATTTTAAGATCTCTCCACAGGAGTTCAATGGGATTTAGATCTGGACTCATTGCTGGACACTTCAGAACTCTCCAGCGCTTTGTTGCCATCCATTTCTGGGTGCTTTTTGATGTATGTTTGGGGTCATTGTCCTGCTGGGGTCATTGTCCAAGATCTCGGACGCAAACCGAGCTTTCTGACACTGGACTGTACAGTGCAACCCAAAATCCATTGGTAATCCTTAGATTTCATGATGCCTTGCACACATTCAAGGCACCCAGTGCCAGAGGCAGCAAAACAACCCCAAAACATCATTGAACCTCCACCATATTTCACTGTAGTTACTGTGTTCTTTTCTTTGTAGGCCTCCTTCCGTTTTCGGTAAAAAGTAGAATGATGTGCTTTACCAAAAAGCTCTATCTTGGTCTCATCTGTCCACAAGACATTTTCCAAGAAGGATTTTGGCTTACTCAAGTTTATTTTGGCAATATGTAGTCTTGCTTTTTTATGTCTCTCTGTCAGCAGTGGGGTCCTCCTGGGTCTCCTGCCATAGTGTTTCATTTCATTTAAATGAAACAGCTTGAATATCTTTGGAACTTGTTTGGGGCTGCTTATCCACCATCTGGACTATCCTGTGTTGACACCTTTCATCAACTTTTCCCTTACGTCCACTCCCGGGGAGATTAGCTACAGTGCCATGGGTTGCAAACTTCTTGATAATGTTGCGCACTGTGGACGAAGGCAAATCTAGATCTCTGGAGATGGACTTGAGATTGTTGAGATTTTTCCCCAATTTTGGTTCTCAAGTCCTCAGACAGTTCTCTTCTCCAATTTTTTGAGTTTGATGTGACATTATGTCCAATTAGCTTTTTTTCCTCCCTTTTTGGTTTAGTTCCAATACACACAAAGGGAATAAACATGTGTACAGCAAAACATGTGTTACTGCAATCCTTTTCTGTGAGAAATACTTCGTTTTCTAGAAAAATGTCATTTACGGCCATGACTGTATGTATATATACACTAGAGTATAGTTATATTCACAGTGGCTCCAAAGGTTTAGGGCTCAGCATGATAACATGATATATAGCAGACACCCACTTTGCAATGTATCCACTAAAGAGTTAAATTACTCCTAACCTTCATTATGCAAGCATTTAATACACACCAGAGAAATCAATATGTGCCATATACCCCATGTATCCAGTTGATCCTAGAACGTTAGGGAACTTTTTGAAGCCTCTCCTTTGCTTTCCGCCAGCTTAACCAGTCCCTCTATTAGGAGGCTTGTGCAGCAGGCAGACAATGTATGCAGCACAAGTAGCAGGTGCTAGCCGCCCGAATCCCATTCCTGTCTGGAGTACTATATCATTAGGCAAGTTGATCATTCACACAATCAGGACAATCAGCTAAACTCTGCAAGAAATCCTACATAGAATTCAAAGCTTAGGGATTACATGTTTCCAAATTACTGTCACAGCAGGGCTGCTTTATAAAAATAGGTGCCCGCTCAAAACATACCTCCCACTACGAACCTAAAAACCCAATTACAAAAATAAAGCACAGCATGCGTGAAAATATTCCACTTTCCGAAGATTTAGAAGGCTTTGCAGGGGGCCTTATATTTTGTAAACTGCACAGTACTTAAGTATGGATCTTTCTACCTTTTGTGCATCTAGAAATAAACATAATACAGAGGCACGCTGGCGCGTACGCTACATCATCCGTAAATGGAGCGGGCGCATAAAAAGCACAAAATCAAGGGTTTCATTATCTAAAGAATCCCTTCCAATAGGTGCAGGCTAGAATTACAGAGTCAGGGAGCAGGGCAGCGCAGCACTGCTTAACATTGTCACGTACAGGGGGAGCACACACACACGGTAAAAGGAAACAAACTGTACAAGTTACTTATACAATTTATGGCATTACAGATATGGTACAAACGTATCCGATTTTTAGTGTATGAGAAGAAAATCATAAAATAAGCTAAGATAATAAGTCATAATACACCGCCTTTCTATTAAATGGAAGAGTGGGCTCAACTACAATATCCCTCCAGGACGGCCACTATGTGTATTACAGCACAAACAATACAATAAAGAAAAAGGAAATACACAATACAGCGCGCACCCTAATAGTAGATATACAAAAACTGTTTATTATTCAATTACAAAATTATTACAGCAGACAAGACACTTAAAAACATCTAAAAAGGCCCAAAAAACTGGCTGCAGAAAGTTAAACAGATTTGTAAATCACTTCTATTAAAAAATCTTAATCCTTTCAGTACTTATGAGCTGCTGAAATTGAGTTGTTCTTTTCTGTCTAAGTGCTCTCTGATGACACGTGTCTCGGGAAACGCCCAGTTTAGAAGCAAATCTCCATAGCAAACCTCTTCTACTCTGTGCAGCTCCCGAGGCAAGCAGAGATGTCAGCAGAGAGCACTGTTGCCAGACAGAAAACAACAACTCAACTTCAGCAGCTGATAATTATTGAAAAGATTAAGATTTTTTAATAGAAGTAATTTACAAATCTCTTTAATCCAAGGATAATGAAGAAAAACCGTCACTCACCAATCTTCTCTCTAAAATTCTTTCTTTATTGCAGAATACTCACAACATTTAAAATGTAGAGGGGAGAGAGGGATCGACGTGGGGAGGTACACAAACAAGCGACAGATTCTGTTTCACTCGGCTAACGAGCTTCCTCCGGCCATGAAAGTCAGGGAACTGTGCTGGTTCTTATACAGGTGAAAGGTGGACCCAGAATTAATCTGGACCGCCTACCTGCTCTGACGTGACTTGTGTGAACTCTATAGCTCACACTATTGGCTATAAGTCGCCATTTTTAAACTCGTCAAAAGAACTCAGTACAAGCATATGCTATACAGCCTTTGGCTGTCCGGGCATGCTGGGAGTTGTAGTTTTGCAACAGCTGGAGACACCCTGGTTGGGAAACACTGGTTTATGCCTTTTCTCTGTGTATCCTAATAATAAATTGCGATGATTATAAATCACCAATCATGCACATCATGGCCTTGTCCTTTTATACGGTCACAGAACACTTTAGGCCCAGATTTATCAAACTGTGTGAGAGAAAAAGTGGAGGGATTTTCCCACAGCAACCAATCACAGCTCAGGTTTCACTTTACCACAGCTTGTTAGCTGAGCTGTGATTGGTTGTTGTGGGGAAAAGTCTCATCTTTTTCTCTCACACAGTTTGATAAATCTGGGCCTTAGTATCTTCCGAAATTCTTATGATTTACAGTAGGGGAACATTATGACAATTTGCTTCACTGTCTGACCTCACAGCAGTTTTCAGTGTTTGGGTACATTTACACGAGCGGATTTTTTTGCGGGTTTTCCGCTGCGTATTTGAAAGTGGGCGGGCTCTTCTCGGCTGTCCGTAGCAGATTTTCTGCGGTGGAATTTACGCTGCGGAAAATCCGCCGCAGTCCCTACTGACTTCAATGGGGCTTGCAGCGGATTTTCTGCAGCGTAAATTCCGCCACGGAAAATCTGCTGTGGACAGCCGAGAAGAGCCCGCCCACTTTCAAATACGCAGCGGAAAACCCGCAAAAATAATCCGCCCGTGTGAACGTACACTTAGGCTAAGTTTCCACTTGTTTTTTTTTCTGGCAGTTTTTGGAATTCTGCCACTGCAGTTTTTGAGCCAAAGTCAGAAGTGGATCCATAAGGGAGGAGAAGTGTAAGTCCTTCCTTTATATGTCCTATTCCTTTTAAATACATTTCCGGCTTTCGCACAAAAACTGCAGTGACAGTATTTCAAAAACTGCCAGAAAAAAAAACAAGTGGAAACTTAGCCTTAGGCTCTGTTCACACACAGTATCTTTTATAAAAGTTCCGTTTATGGCTCAAAAAAATTTACCAAAAACTGCTTTTTAAAAATTTAGTTTTATTAAACTCATGGAGAAAACAGATTGTCATATGTCCTTTCAGTAAAATTTTACGACCATCGCAGAATTCCATCAGCAGATCAGCCCGGAATTTGTCATAGAATTTAAATTCAACCACTGCAATTCCAAGTCCGATTGACAATGGGCTTTTCTGGGCAGAATTCCTGATCCACATTGGAAGAGCCTTAAAAGGGGTACTTCGGTGGAAATTCATATATAGATTTATTTATTTATTTATTTTTTTTTTTTAAAGCGTACCCGTCAGATCCAACAAAAAATAATTTTTTTAATATATCACTCAGTACCTAATCCTGACCATGTACATTTTTATGTGTCTAGCACCTTTATTTATTTTTTTAATTACACTTTTAATTTAGCTCACTAGTTTGAATTCCTCTCAAAGTGAGGGGGCGTGGCCTCACTGTGCTGGTCTCCGCCCCCTCCCTCAGTATGCTGTCTGCTCACATCTCCCCTAGCATTAGCAAAACTACAACTCCCAGCTTGTCCTCACTGACAGTAGCGGGACACAAGCTGACAGTGGGAGGATTTTTCCCCTGCGCTCACAGCTGTCAATCAAGGAAGTGTGTCCATGACATGGTGATGATGTATGGACACAGCAGGACTAGTATGTGTCCAAGCACGCAGGGGGGGGCAGTTTGACTGGCTTTTTCAGTATTAAATACTGAAAATTTTCTAATGAAAGCAATTGCAAAACCTATTGGTTTTGCATGCTTTACAACATATCAAAAGTTTTTGTATCTGACAGTGCCATTTAAATCAACTGGTGCCAAAAAGTTGAACAGATTTGTAAATTACTTCTATTAAAAAATCTTAATCATTTCAGTACTTTTTAGCAGCTGTTTGCTACAGAGGAAAATCTTTATTTTTTTGAATTTCTTTTTTGTGTTGTCCACAGTGCTCTCTGCTAACACCTGATGCCCGTATCAGGAACTGTCCAGAGCAGGAGAAAATCCCCATAGCAAACCTATGCTGCTCTGGACAGTTCCTGATACGGGCATCAGGTGTCAGGAGAGAGCACTGTGGACAAGACAAAAAAGAAATTCAAAAAGAATAGAATTTCCTCTGTAGCATACAGCTGCGAATATAAGTACTGAAAGAATTAAGATTTTTAAATAGAAGTAATTTACAAATCTACAAACGCAGCAGAAAAGGGGAGAGCACTCTTAGGAACAATATCACCTTATATCAGTAGAACGGTCCTCGGTGACCTGTGTCAGTGTCTCCTGCGGGGTGCACATACAATAGTATGAAGTATCCAAAGTAAATACAAAAAGGGGCACATACGTGGACTCACCGCAAAGTAGAGACCATCAGATGTGAAGGTCCGTTACCGGACCTTCACATCTATTGTCTCTACTTTGTGGTGAGTGCACGTACGTGACCCTTTTTGTATTTAATTTACAAATCTGTTTAACTTTCTTGCACCAGTCCATTTAAAAAAAAAAGTTTTCCACCGGAGTACCCCTTTAAAATTTTCCACACTTTTTTCGCCACTCATCAACAAAATGTCTGGTTAAGCAATTGGCACACATTGCATCCCTTCTACATTTTCATAACGTTTACTTGCCGCTCCGAACAGGCACATCTAAAGAGTACCCTGTAGCAGTCCTTCAGTGGCAGATCTGCAGCATAAAATACGCTGTGGATCTGCTCGTCTGAATGTACCCTAAGGGTGCGTTCACACGTGTGTATTTTCTGCTGCAGATTTGCTGTACCCATCGTAGTCAAGGGTCAGCAAAATCTGCAGCAGCAAATCTGCAGCAAAAATATGCACGTGTGAGCACACCCTAAGGGTACTTTCAGACGAGCAGATCCACAGTGTATTTTACGCTGCGATCTGCCGGCGAAGGACCCCTACAGGGTGCCTCAAATGTGCCTGTTCAGAGCGGCAATACGCCGCACAGTATACTCACACATCGCTGCAGCTCTCGGCCTAGCTCAGGGAGCAGGGGGAGTGGCCACGATGTGTGCGAGTATGCTGCGCATGCGCGGTGACTTGCACATTGCAGCAGTGTGTCTGCTCATAGCGGCGTATTGCCACTCTGAGCAGGTGCACGTGAGGCACCCTATAGGGGTAATTTTTCAACAGATTGGCAGCATAAAATATGCTGTGGATCCGCTCATCTGAACGTACCCTTAGGGTATGTTTACATGTGTCTATTTTCTGCTGCAGATTTTGGTACCCACTGAAGTCAATAGGCAGCACAATCTGCAGAAGCAAATCTGCAGCAGAAAATATACACATGTGGACGTACCCCTAAGGGTACAGTTATACGTGCATGTTTTCTGCCGCAGATCTAGTGTAGATTTGCTGAAGCAGATTTTGCTACCCATTGAAGTCAATGAGCAGCAAAGCTGCTGTAGCAAATCTTCAGCAGAAAATACTTGTGAATGTACCTTAAAAATCTTAGGAAGCCCAGGGTCATGGCACATTTGGCCATACAATTCAATATTTGTTTGTTTAAAAAAATAAAAGAATAAATAAAATAAAAATTTAAAAAACTGTACGGTGATTGTACTTTGTTTGTTTATTTGTTTTTATTTGAAACTGAATAAAACTTTAATTAGAAAAAAAAACACTGTTAGGGTGGGGTCACAAGTAGCACATCCAAAGTGTATTTCATGCTCAGGTAGCTCTGTGTGTCTACTCATAGCGGATTTCTGCCACAGAAGGGAAGGGATTCACGCAGTTATGTCACAGTAAATAGATACTATGGCCCAGATTTATCAAAGAATGTCTATGGTAGAGATATTTTCCCACGTTTATTTGGGTTGTGGGTTTGACTAGCATGCATCTTATTTATCAAGAAGGTGCAGTAGGATGATGAATGTTGCGCAGCTCTGCTGTGGTGGGAAAAGCTCTACCACATACACTTTTTCTAGACACTTGTGAGGGAGGAAAGTAGACACATTCCGGGCCTGAATTTGGCAGGTTAGGTGTGTTTACTTACTTTCACCGAGCTGCCTGGACATTTTTTTTACTTGCATTTTAGACGCTAGAATCAAATTTGATTGCTGTGTCTAAGGGGTTTAAGCCGGGCAACAACGTGATCGGTGATGTCTGGCATTACAAATTGGTCCTGGTGGCAGATAGCCACCAGGACCACCCAGCTATGAAACGCGCTCAGCTCCTGAGTTCATGTCATCGAAGGGGAGTGGGACGCTGTCGTCCACAAGAGGTTAAAAGGTTGAATTGTGGAAAGTAGAAATTATTCTCACACCTACTGGTAAGGTGGTGTAGCTTTGCACCTAAATAAGTGCCTAAAAAAGTTCTACGGGTAGGCAAAAAGAGTGAAACGGTCTATATCAAAAGACGCATAAAATTTGTTAAATATGCTGCTTGCACCTGAACTGCGCCAAAACATAGACAAAAAAAAATGCTCTAAAAACAATGATAATCTCCCCCCTATGAGTGCAGGACACACTGTGACAGTAATATCACATTATGTAAAGAATGCACAGTTTGCCCACAGAACAGAGGTGCTAAAGTGCAGTCACAAATAAGGACCAAAGTGATGTCACAGCTCAGGAATAAGACACATCTTCCTTATACAAGTGATGTCACAGCTCAGGAATAACACACATCTTCCTTATACAAGTGATGTCACAGCTCAGGAATAACACATCTTCCTTATACAAGTGATGTCACAGCTCAAGAATAACACACATCTTCCTTATACAAGTGATGTCACAGCTCAGGAATAAGACACATCTTCCTTATACAAGTGATGTCACAGCTCAGGAATAACACACATCTTCCTTATACAAGTGATGTCACAGCTCAAGAATAACATACATCTTCCTTATACAAGTGATGTCACAGCTCAGGAATAAGACACATCTTCCTTATACAAGTGATGTCACAGCTCAGGAATAAGACACATCTTCCTTATACAAGTGATGTCACAGCTCAGGAATAAGACACATCTTCCTTATACAAGTGATGTCACAGCTCAGGAATAACACACATATTCCTTATACAAGTGATGTCACTGCTCAGGAATAACACATCTTCCTTATACAAGTGATGTCACAACTCAGGAATAACACACATCTTCCTTATACAAGTGATGTCACAGCTCAGGAATAACACATCTTCCTTATACAAGTGATGTCACAGCTCAGGAATAAGACACATCTTCCTTATACAAGTGATGTCACGGCTCAGGAATAAGACACATCTTCCTCATACAAGTGATGTCACAGCTCAGGAATAACACACATCTTCCTTATACAAGTGATGTCACAGCTCAGGAATAAGACACACATCTTCCTTATACAAGTGATGTCACAGCTCAGGAATAAGACACACATCTTCCTTATACAAGTGATGTCACAGCTCAGGAATAAGACACACATCTTCCTTATACAAGTGATGTCACAGCTCAGGAATAAGACACACATCTTCCTTATACAAGTGATGTCACAGCTCAGGAATAACACACATCTTCCTTATACAAGTGATGTCACTGCTCAAGAATAACACACATCTTCCTTATACAAGTGATGTCACTGCTCAAGAATAAGACACATCTTCCTTATACAAGTGATGTCACAGCTCAGGAATAACACACATCTTCCTTATACAAGTGATGTCACAGCTCAGGAATAACACACATCTTCCTTATACAAGTGATGTCACAGCTCAGGAATAAGACACACATCTTCCTCATACAAGTGATGTCACAGCTCAGGAATAACACACATCTTCCTTATACAAGTGATGTCACAGCTCAGGAATAAGACACACATCTTCCTTATACAAGTGATGTCACAGCTCAGGAATAAAACACATCTTCCTTATACAAGTGATGTCACTGCTCAAGAATAAGACACATCTTCCTTATACAAGTGATGTCACAGCTCAGGAATAACACACATCTTCCTTATACAAGTGATGTCACAGCTCAGGAATAACACACATCTTCCTTATACAAGTGATGTCACAGCTCAGGAATAAGACACACATCTTCCTCATACAAGTGATGTCACAGCTCAGGAATAACACACATCTTCCTTATACAAGTGATGTCACAGCTCAGGAATAAGACACATCTTCCTTATACAAGTGATGTCACAGCTCAGGAATAACACACATCTTCCTTATACAAGTGATGTCACAGCTCAGGAATAAGACACACATCTTCCTCATACAAGTGATGTCACAGCTCAGGAATAACACACATCTTCCTTATACAAGTGATGTCACAGCTCAGGAATAAGACACATCTTCCTTATACAAGTGATGTCACAGCTCAGGAATAAGACACATCTTCCTTATACAAGTGATGTCACAGCTCAGGAATAAGACACATCTTCCTTATACAAGTGATGTCACAGCTCAGGAATAACACACATCTTCCTTATACAAGTGATGTCACTGCTCAAGAATAACACACATATTCCTTATACAAGTGATGTCACAACTCAGGAATAAGACACATCTTCCTCATACAAGTGATGTCACAGCTCAGGAATAACACACATCTTCCTTATACAAGTGATGTCACAACTCAGGAATAACACACTTCTTCCTTATACAAGTGATGTCACAGCTCAGGAATAACACACATCTTCCTTATACAAGTGATGTCCCAACTCAGGAATAAAAAAAGAAACACGCAAAACAGCGCACACCCATAAATATCAAAAAAAGTACTCTTTATTAATACATGAATCAAAAAGACAGACAAGATTCTTAAAAACATTTAAAACAGGCCTAAAGCAGCCAAAGCACACCCCTGAGGAAGTTGCCGACGGGCAACGGAACGCGTGGGGTCTTTAGGGGGGCACTTGCCTGGTAACACCTCCATTAACCGTCCTGTGTCACTTCACCACTACTTGCTACATGAGAATACAGGTTGTATATGGGCTGTTGTGATGAATTTAGTGTTATGCGGTAGCTTATTTGTATGACATAGGGACGATATTGATGTACTGTATTAGGCATGTGCCCTGGGTGGGGATCCCTTTGTTGAGGGAGCTCACCCTGTTTTGTGCTTTGGCTGCTTTAGGCCTGTTTTAAATGTTTTTAAGAATCTTGTCTGTCTTTTTGATTCATGTATTAATAAAGAGTACTTTTTTTGATATTTATGGGTGTGCGCTGTTTTGCGTGTTTCTTTTTCTTTCTGGATACTGTATTACATTGATACGTATAGCAGCACCCCTTTTCTAATTGATGTGGCTGAGCCCGCTCACATTGTAGTGATTACAACTCAGGAATAAGACACATCTTCCTTATACAAGTGATGTCACCGCCCGAATGCCTTAAAGTAAAAGGATAAAAAACAATAATAAAACAATACAGAGAATATAATACCAGTGCTACCCAAGATGGTCTATCACTGCATACACTTCTTTGGCCAAATGGTGGTGCAAACCTTTGCCAGTATGAAGCCCCCATTCTGACATAGGTTCTGTTGTACCAGCAGTATACATACAGTATATAATGAGAAGCATACAGATGTACAGTAAATGCTTTAGAATAAAAGCCCTTTTACGGCTCTATAAAGTTAACAGAAATATATGTGGACAAATACATCTTAACAAGCCCGGGATGCAAACAAAGGAGACTTATAAAAACTTGTACAGATGATCGCTTCTTTTATTTTCAGAGGCCTTTGCAAAAATGATAGAAGAGAGTTTTGATAGATCTAACCCAAAATATTTTCTGTTCACTTCCTGAAACTATACATTTTAAAACTAGAAAACAAAAAGGAGTTAGTAACTTAAATGGGCCCTGTCATTTGAAAAAAAAAAAAAAAAGTTTTATTTAATGTAATAACATTACATATATATTTGTAAAATCCATTTATTTAAAAAAAATACTCCATACCTCTTACCACTAGGGGTCCCTCCACTGTAGGGAACACTGTCTTGTCCCTGCAGCTATGGCCTGTGTGTCTCTGTGCCTCAACAAGGCAGGACAAGCAGAACTCTATCTGATCCTGGCTTGTCAATCACCTGACCTGTGAGTCGGGGACATGTCACAGAGCCTCAGTGCACAGAGCAGCCAGTTGTTAGCTCTGAGGAGTGAGGGAGGAAGTTCCCACATGAGATGTGAGGGCAAGCAAGGGAACACTTCAGGAGCCATAAAAGGATCAAAATGAGGATTTAAAACACAAGAACAGGATCAGCACAAGTTAAAAAGTAAGCCTGTAGCATTTTTTTTTTAAATCTCATGACAGGTACACGTTAATGGTATGGACATGCGCTGTTTTTTTCACAACATTTTCATGCAGAAATGACAGTCCCAGCAATGTGTATGAGATTTTAATGAGACCTCATCCACACAAAACAATCTGCATAAAAAACCACATGGAAACTGACCTGTTGCGCAGATATAAAATACACAAATGGTATATTTATGTCACAGATGCTATAGATAATGTTCTGAGATCAAGTGTCAAGGAGGCAATGCTGAACTGGAGCATGTACATGGCATCCCTTTCCCGCCCTTCCCTGCCTTAAAGGGGTACTCCGCTGCTAGACATCTTATACCCTATCCAAAGCATAGAAGATAAGATGTCTGATCTTGGGGGTCCCAGCGTTTCTCCGCACAGCACCCGGAGGCAATGGTCGTTGAGTGACGCCACTCCCCTTGTGACATCACCCCAGTGGCGTGATGTCATAACCACTGCCAGAGATCTAGAGCTGACAGATTCCCTTTAACCCCTTAAGGACTTATTTTTGCGCTTTCATTTTTTCCACTTTGCCTTACAAAAATCTTGATACTAATAATTTTCCACCTATAAGCCCATATAAGGGCTTGTTTTTATGCACCACCAATTTTATTTTGTAATGACATCAATCATTTCACCACAATATCTACAGCGAAACCAAATAAAAATTCGGCAAAAAGTATTCATTATCTTTATTCTGTAGGTCCATATGTTTACAATAATACCATAATATAGGTTTTATTTTGTTCTTTTAAAAGGTTAAAACTTTTTGCATTAAAAATAGTATGTTTAACCCCTTAACCCCTTAAGGACCAGGGTTTTTTCCATTTTTGCATTTTCGTTTATTCCTCCTTACCTTTAAAAACTCATAACTCTTTCAATCTTTCACCTAAAAATCCATATGATGGCTTATTTTTTGCGCCACCAATTCTACTTTGTAATGACGTCAGTCATTTTCCCCAAAAATCTACGGCGAAACGGAAAAAAATAAATCAATGTGAGACAAAATTGAAAAAAAAAAAAAAAAAGCAATTTTGTAAATTTTGGGGGCTTCCGTTTCTGCACAGTACATTTTTCGGTAAAAATGACACCTTCTTTTGATTCTGTAGGTCCATACGGTTAAAATGATACCCTACTTACCGTATATACTCGAGTATAAGCCGAGTTTTTCAGCACGATTTTTCGTGCTGAAAACACCCCCCTCGGCTTATACTCAAGTGAACTCCCCCACCCGCAGTGGTCTTCAACCTGCGGACCTCCAGAGGTTTCAAAACTACAACTCCCAGCAAGCCCGGGCAGCCATCGGCTGTCCGGGCTTGCTGGGAGTTGTAGTTTTGAAACCTCCGGAGGTCCGCAGGTTGAAGACCACTGCGGCCTTCAACATCATCCAGCCCCCTCTCACCCCCTTTAGTTCTGAGTACTCACCTCCGCTCGGCGCTGGTCCGGTCCTGCAGGGCTGTCCGGAGAGGAGGTGGTCCGGTGGCATAGTGGTTCCGGGCTGCTATCTTCACCGGGGGCGCCTCTTCTAAGCGCTTCGGGCCCGGCCTCAGAATAGTCACGTTGCCGTGACAACGACGCAGAGGTGCGTTCATTGCCAACGTACTTCTGCGTCATTGTCAAGGCAACGCCTCTATTCCGGGCCGGAAGCGCGGAGAAGAGGCGCCCCCGGTGAAGATGGCAGCCCGGACCACCTCCTCACCGGACCACCTCCTCACCGGACAGCCCTGCAGGACCGGACCAGCGCCGAGCGGAGGCGAGTACTCAGAACTAAAGGGGGGGAGAGGGGGCTGGATGATGTTGAAGGCCGCAGTGGTCTTCAACCTGCGGACCTCCGGAGGTTTCAAAACTACAACTCCCAGCAAGCCCGGACAGCCGATGGCTGCCCGGGCTTGCTGGGAGTTGTAGTTTTGAAACCTCTGGAGGTCCGCAGGTTGAAGACCACTGAGGGCGAATGATGAGAAGAGGATGATGAAGGGGGGGGGGTGTGGGGATGATGAAGGGGGGTGGGGATGATGAAGGGGGGGTGTGGGATGATGAAGGGGGGATGATGAAGGGGGGGTGTGGGATGATTACAAGGGGATGATGAAGGGGGGATGTGTGGGATGATAAGGGGATGATGAAGGGGGGATGTGCGGGATGATAAGGGGATGATGAAGGGGGGATGTGTGGGATGATAAGGGGATGATGAAGGGGGGGATGTGTGGGATGATGACAAGGGGATGATGATGAGGATGTTAATGACGGGTCTGGATGATGACAGGGGGGGGATGAGGTATTTCCCACCCTAGGCTTATACTCGAGTCAATAACTTTTCCTGGGATTTTGGGTTGAAATTAGGGGTCTCGGCTTATACTCGGGTCGGCTTATACTCGAGTATATACGGTATGTAAGTTTGATTTTGTCGTACTTCTGGAAAAAATCATTACTTCATGCAGGAAAATGTATACGTTTAAAATTGTCATCTTCTGACCCCTATAACTTTTTTGTTTTTCCGCGTATGGGGTGGTATGAGGGCTCATTTTTTGCGCCGTGATCTGAAGTTTTTAGCGGTACCATTTTTGCATTGATAGGACTTATTGATCGAAAATGCACTATTTTGGACTATTTTGGACTTTTTTGCGCGCACGCCTTTGACCGTGCAGTTTAATTAATTATATATTTTTATAATTCGGACATTTCCGCACGCGGTGATACCACATATGTTTATTTTTATTTACACTTTTTTTTATGGGAAAAGGGGGGTGATTCAAGCTTTTAATAGGGGAGGGGTTAAATAATCTTTATTCACTTTTTTTTCACTTTTTTTTTGCAGTGTTATAGCTCCCATAGGGACCTATAACACTGCACACACTGATCTTCATCATTGATCACTGGTTTCTCATAGGAAACCAGTGATCGATGATTCTGCCGCTTGACTGCTCATGCCTGGATCTCAGGCACTGAGCAGTCATTCGGCGATCGGACAGCGAGGAGGCAGGTAGGGACCCTCTTATTTCACCGCGGCTATCCCAAACAGCTCCCTGAGCTAACCGGCATGGTTTCACTTTCATTTTAGACGCGGCGTTCAACTTTGAACGCCGCGTCTAAAGGGTTAGTAGCGCGCGGCACCGCGATCAATGCCGCACGCTATTAGCCACGGGTTCCGCCCGTTGTCCCGCGCCGTGGCCCCGCGTTATAGATCGGGAGCGGACTCAAAATACCTGTACGCCCTGGGTCCTTAACAGGTTAAGGACCATGCCCATTTTGACCTTAAAGGGGTACTCTGGTGGAAAACATTTATTTTTTATTTATTTTTTTTAAATCAACTGGTGTCAGAAAATTAAACAGATTTGCAAATTGCTTATATTAAAAAATCTTTATCCTTTCAGTATTTATTAGCTGCTATATACTACAGAGAAAGTTAATTAAACATTTTTTTTTTTTTAAAGTGTCTTCCACCGGAGTACCCCTTTAAGGACCAGGCCAATTTTCATTTGTGCACTTTTGTTTTTTCCTCCTCACTCTCTAAAAATCATAATTCTTTCAATTTGGCACCTACAGACCCATATAAGGGCTTGTTTTTTGCTCCAACAATTGTACTTTGTAATGACATCAATAATTTAATAACAAAATCTACTGCAAAACCAATAAATATATATTTGTGAGGTGAAAGTTAAAAAACGCTATTTTGTAACTTTTGGGGGCTTCCGTTTCTACACATTGCAATTTTCGGTAAAATGACACCTTATCTTTATTCTGTAGGTCCATACAGTTACAAGGATACCCAATTTATACAGGTTTTATTTTATTTTTACTAATTTAAAAAAAATCCTAACTACATGCACCAACATTTGTATGTTTAAAATTGTCATCTTCTACCCCTATAACTTTTAAATTTTTTGTGCCGTGGTCTATAGTTTTTACCTATAACATTTTTGTTTTGATGGGACTTTTTGATCACTTTTTATTTATTATTTATGGTATATGGAGTGACCAAAAATGCACAATTTTGGAAATAGATTTTTTTTTTCGTGTACACCATCGACCGTGCAGTTTAGCTAATCTTATATTTTAATTGTTCGGACATTTACACACGCGGCGGTACCACATATGATTATTTTTATTACATTATTTTATTTTAAACTTTTAATAGGGAAGGGGTTAATTCACTTTTATTAACTTTTTACATTCTTTTTATTTATTTTTTATTTTTTTTTAGCCCCCACAGGGGCTATAAGATGCAATCTTTTGATTGCTTACACTAATCAATGCTATGCCATAGCATAGCATTGATCAGTGTTCTAGGAGCTCTGCTGCTCTAGCCTTGGAGCAGCAGATCGCCGATCAGACGACGAAGAGGCAGGTGAGGACCCTCTTGTTGTCCAGTAAGCTGATCGGGACATCGCAATTTTGTTGCGATAGTCCCAATCAGCTCCGCTGAGCTGCCGGGATAGTCTTAGTTTCATTTGATCAACTTTAATGGCTAAAGGGTTAATGCTGGTTATGGTCCAGAATCGGCGGTGCCCGGCATTAGCTGTGGGTCCTGGCTGCCCGTAGCAACCGGGACCCACCGGGTTTAACCCATTCTCTGCCCATGAGAATGGTTTAAACCCTGTTAACGGGACAAGAGCGTACAGGTATACCCTGGGTCCTTAAGTACCAGGACGTCAGGGCGTACCTGTACGCTCTGTGTCCTGGACGGGTTAAAATTTTCCTCTTTTTACTGATGTAACTTTTTTTTTCCCCCCATATATGGGGATGTATGAGGGCAAATTTTTGGCGCCGTGATATGTAGTATTTATTGGTACCATTTTTGTTGTGATGGGACTTTTTGATCGCTTTTTACATTTTTTGTGGTATACGAGGTGACCAAAAATTAAGTACAAGACTACCTAAGAAGTATAAAAATATATCCTGCTGCTGGATCATCATGACAACAACTCTTTAAAGGGGTACTACGTGCTGAAAACTTATCCCCTATCTAGAGGATAGGGGATAAGTTGCCTGATCGCACAGGGTCCCACCGCTGGGGACCCCCGCAATCTTGCACGCAGCACCCCGCCCTCATCAGGCCAGCTGTCTCGCTCCCTGCCATAGACTTACATTGAGGGGCAGAGCGTGAAATCACATGGGGGCGGAGCCGTGATGTCACGATACTCCGGCCCCGTGATCGGCAGACATCAGACCCGGAGCAATGTTCGCTCCGGGTCTGACGACTGCCGATCACGGGGCCGGAGTATCGTGACGTCACGGCTCCGCCCCTCAATGTAAGTCTATGGCAGGGGACGAGACAGCTGTCTCGCCCCTGCCATAGACTTGCATTGAGGGGCGGAGCGTGATGTCACACGGGGGCTGAGCTGTGACGTCACGATCACCGGCCCCATGATCAGACCCGGAGCGGATGTTCACTCCGGGGCCTGATGAGAGCAGGATGCTGTGTGCGAGATTGCGGGGGTCCCCAGTGGCGGGACCCCACGCGATCAGGCAACGTATCCCCTATCCTTTAGGTAGGGGATAAGTTGTCAGCACGGTTGAACCCCTTTAAGGTCTTTTGAGGTGGCATTGAATAGCATTTGACTGTTTCCATTCAGGCTTTTTTTTGGGGATATCTGCCACTGCAATGTTTAAGCCAAAGCCAGAATTAGATCCAGTAGGAAGGAGAAGTATAAGTCCTTCCTTTATATTTCTCATTACTTTTGAATTCTGATTTTGACTCAAAAACTGCAGTGGCAGTTTTCCCCAAAAAACGCCAAGAAAAAAAAAAAAAAAGGGTTTAAACCTAGCCTTACCATTACATATAATCATATGGCAGACGTAATGTTTTCTTATCTACATAAATATGTAGAATTGGGATCATGGTACACTTTACTGCACATCTCTGTATAGTTGGCTATTCAAGACGAGGCTCTAATGGCAGACATACTGGTTTTCACCCAGCTTTTCACTTGAACACATGACAAAAAATAAAAATTGAACAAAATGGTTTTTAACATCTTTGATGATGAATTTACTAGTCATTTTAAGAAGAAAATGTCCTTTAGAGCACCAACAGCAGGAACCACTGCAGCAAAGTTAGCAATTGACATATAACTGGCTATTAAAAGTGGGCATAAAAATAAATACACAAAGAAGTAAGACACAAAAAACATTTGTAACAACACACTAAATCATATTCTCATAGTCTCAAGATGCATTGTGGGCTTCACATTCAGGACTGAGGCCATGTTTCCCTGTCCCAAGGGCTGCCAGGCTATCATCACCTAGAAGAAATGCCAATTTATTCACTTCTGAATCGTAATGCTATCTGACAGAGGAGCGAGCACTGATAACAAAATGCGTGCCTCTTCTATAAACATTGCTGGAACCTAGGGCCATAAAGGGGTCAGAGGGTCTTCGTCGACATAACCTTTTACAGGTGAATCATGTCAATTCTCTGTGATGCTCAATCCAGCTGCCCCCCTCCAAGATCACACTTATCATAAGGTCACCCCAATACGCACAACACAGGCCAGCTCTATACTCATATAGTCAGAGGGCAGCCGAGATGGGAAATTCACAAACAACCTGCATTACTTGGGGTAATGTAATAAACATTTTCAGTGTTCAATGCTAAACAATAAAAATCTAATTCATGACATACTAAGGGAAAATGTAATGTTAGAATACGCTCTTACTGCAGTAGGGTGAAAATGGTGGTCAATTCAAGGAGCGAGTCACAAGATCTCACACTGCACATAAAGGAATGTATGTTCAGGAAAGGATGCCCTAGGGTAGGTATATTTACACACCACAGATTTGTGGCAGAAGGTCTGTGGCTGTAGATCTATATGAGATTTGAAACAACACAATTTGTAGTAAGATTGCACCAAAGGTTTAGAATAAATTAAGCCAATTGATATCAGATCTAAACTTAGACTATCTAAAGCAGGGGTCTCAAACTCCCGGCCCGCGGGCCATTTGCGGCCCGTGGAACGAAAGTTTGTGGCCCGCACTAGGGATGTGCGATTTGTATTGCCCGTCTCCCGGGACATGCAGCTCCGGGCACCGGGCATGTAACTTATTCAAGCATTTAGCCCTGCTTTGGGCAAGCAGTGCTAAATGCCGGAAGGCTTCACTTATCCCACCCTCCTCTGCCCAGTCTTCAGTTGGCCGGCCGGCCAGAGTCTCATGAGGGATGTCGCGCACTCGTCAGGCCACCGCCGGAGAGAAGCGGAGCGCAGGACAGGTAAGTGTGTCTATGCGTGCATGTGTGGGTGCCTGTGTGTGTGTGTGAGAGTCAGGGTGGGGAAACTGCTACTACCTACCTAATGTGGGGAAACTGCTACTACCTACCTAATGTGGGGAACCTGCCACCAACTAATGTGTGTAAACTGCTACTACCTAATGTGGGGAACCTGCTACTACCTAATGTGGGGAACCTGCTACTACCTAATGTGGGGAACCTGCTACTACCTACCTAATGTGGGGAACCTGCTGCCTACCTAATGGGGGGGGGGAACCCCCAGAAATAGCACCCCCATCATACGTCAGCTCATGCTATTACCACACAGGGGTAGGGGTGTCCCCTGCCCCCAGCTGCAGGACTACAACTCCCAGCATGCCCTTACAGTAAGGACATGCTGGGAGTTGTAGTCCTGCAGCTGGGGGCAGGGGACAAGCTTGTCATTCGCCTGAACTGCACAACTACAACTCTCATTGCTGGTGGATGATGAGGGGCATTATATGTGAGGGGTGCATGATGGGGGCATTATATGTAAGGGATGCATGCGGCCCTGCCTCACCCAGCTGCTACCTCCAGTGGCCCCGGATAATTTGAGTTTGAAACCCCTGCTCTAATGTGTATGGGGTCCTCCCAACATATATCAAAGTGGGTGTGTGGCATGTTTGATTTCTTTCTCCTAGAAATAAGCCACTACCAGAGGCTAACCCCTCCTTTCTCTACTCAGAACACAACATTTGGCCACGGCGAACATTTGTGTGTGTTGGAAAATTGTGCCCACTTTAAAGGGGTACTCCAGCACTAATACATCTTATCCCCTATCCAAAGGATAGTGGATAAGATGTATGATTGCGGGGGTCCAGTCGCTGGTGACCCCCACAATCTGTAATTGCGCACCCACCTATGTGAGCTCTCGCAGCGCTGGAGGCTCCGAGTGTGCAGCGAGACTGCCCAGAGTATCGTGACGTCACGACTACACCTCCGTGTGACGTCATGCCCCGCCCCCTAAATGCAGGTCTATGGGAGGGGGCGGTACCCCCGCGATCATACATCCTATCCCCTAAGATGATAAGATGTATTAGGGCCGGAGTACCCCTTTAAAGGGGTTGTTTGGCTCATAACACTTATGTCTAGTCCATAAGATAGTGTATAAGTGCCTGATCATAGGTGGCCTGACTGCAGGGACTCCCACAATCTCCAAAACAGAGCTCACATCTTACCTCCGAGTGCTCCAGCCCTCAGTGTTTAAGACAATATGGTCTCAGAAGTGACGGCCCGCTCCACCAGTCACCGTCTGAGGCAAGACATTGATGCAGCTAGTGTCTGGTGGAGCGGGCCCTTGCTCACGAGATCTGTTTGCTTTAGAAGGTGGGGCCCAGGAGCACTCAGAGGTTAGAAACGGCACCCTTTTTGGAGATTGTGGCGGTCCCAACAAACAGACCCCTTGCGATCATACACATATCTCCTATCCTGTGCAATGAGGATACGTTTTAATAACCGGACAAATCAATTATGTCTAAATTGTCCAAGTATTACACAGTATTAGCAAATTTGTGCCTCTGTTCCAAAACCAGATATTACTTTTAACAAACATTTTCAGAGCAGCCACTGTATCTACCCTGCTATATCATGGAACAACATTGTAAGCAGTTAACTAAAATACACAGCCATAATGTCGTGGAGGTCCCCTCACACATCCAAAGCAACTCTGACCAATTGCGGCATGGAATTCATAAGACCTCTGAAGTGGTCCTGTGGTATCCGCCACCAAGATCTTAGCAGCAACAATTTTTAACACAGCCAGCAGTAACTGGTTGTCCCTTCTTGGAACATTTTTAGTAGGCAATAACGACTGCTTAAGAGGAACACCCCATATCACACCTGCCATTGTGGAGATGTTGTGACCCAGTCATGTAGCCATCACAGTTTGGCCCTCGTAAATGTCACTCAGATCCTTGAATTGCCCATTTCTCCTGATTCCAACACAACAACTATACACTGTGAGTGGGGTGCATTAAAGAGTACCTCTCATAAAAAAAACGTTTGATATATTATAGATTAATGTATGCAGAATAACTTTACAATTGCATGTTATTAAAAAATATGCTTCTTTCTATTTAATTTTCCACTTTGAAGAAATGACCACTAGGGGTCTCCCTACCAGTCCTGGCAGCAAGCATTTCAGACTCCTGCTGGAGTCCTAAACACTACAAGCTGCCAGTCTGCTTTGTTCATAAAGGAGAACACTCAGAGCTGCCAGCCTGCTTTGTTCACAGCCTGTTTGGCTGTGAACAAAGCAGGCTGGCAGCTCTGAGTGTTTAGGACTCCAGCATGAGTCAGAAATGCTTGCTGACAGGACTGATCGGGAAAAATACAATAGAAAGAAGCATATTTTTCATTAACATGCTATTGGAAAGTTATTCAACATTCATTAATCTAAAATATATCAAAAGTTTATTTGAGGAGAGGTACCCTTTAAAGGAGATATGCGGTGGTACAAACTTAACCCTTATATGCAGGATAGGGGTTAAGTGTCTGATCGCATGGGGTCTGACCGCTGAGACCCCCACGTACCCTTTTAAAGTAGCAATGTGATACCAGCATTGCAAGACAGGACTGTAATGATAGCTTTTTCCCTATGCAGACTCCCTTAGGGCATCATGCACACAGCCATATTACAGGTCTGTTTTGAACAAAGCCATAATAGAGCGGTCATAGAAATACAAATGGCCTATACTTTATCCCAGTATATGCCTCAGATTTCATACAATGAATCCAGCAGAAGAGACTTGTACCATGTACCATACACGAGACACTTTATGTAATTAGTTTTTCTGCTGAAAAAGCACTTTTCCCTGCCATGTACATAGGGCCTATTGAAGAAAAGCAGTAGGGACGTCAAGTGTCCTAACACTGCATATCGACAGTCACTACCACAAGACAGATGTCAGCAGCCTCCATCACAGACACTGCTAAGTGCTCACTCCATTTCTATGGCCGATACGCTCGTCTAGTATTCTGGATAGGGGACTTCCAAAAGGTTTTCTTCCTCTATTGCTTAAAAAGTAAATTTCACAACACGCTAATAAAGTGACACACTTCCCCCAGAACCGAAAGCAAATAAGCAACCCTCAGCAAGTTCACTATGGGTGAAGTATTATGTGCAATAATGTGAATTGAAGTATTGCTTTTAGTAAAGAACTCCACCAGACTTTGGAAAATGGCAAATTTGTTTTCCCTTCTGAAAAACTACATGAAACCCTGAGGAAAAAACCTTATTATGGTGTATGGCATCAGAGCTATACTATGGAACTATGGACACGTATTCCTTAAGCTGTGTATTGGGAATAGACTTTTAATTGCTGGAGTAACCCTTTAATATGAAGCTCTAAACAAGTGTTTCCCATCCAGGGTGTCTCCAGCTGTTGCAAAACTACAACTCCCAGCATGCCCAGACAGCCTTTGGCTGTCTGGGCATGCTGGAAGTTGTAGTTTTGCAACAGCTGGAGATACCCTGGTTATGAAACATTGCTCTAAACCATAACATATTTACTATAGGAAAATTCCAGTATTTCCACAGTTTCACAGTTCCAAACTGTGCAGATTTGCTTCTGTGGATTTAAAGGGGTATTCCAGGAACAAACTTTTTTTTATATATCAACTGGCTCCAGAAAAGTTAAACAGATTTGTAAATTACTTCTATTAAAAAAATCTCAATCCTTTCAGTACTTATGAGCTTCTGAATTAAGGTTGTTCTTTTCTGTCTAAGTGCTCTCTGATGACACGCGTCTCGGGAAATGTCCAGTTTAGAAGAGGTTTGCTATGGGGATTTGCTTCTAAACACGTGTAATCAGAGAACACTTAGACATAAAAGAACAACCTTAACTTCAGAAGCTCAAAAGTACTGAAAGGATTAAGATTTTTTAATAGAAGTAATTTACCAATCTGTTTAACTTTCTGTAGCCAGTTGATATATATAAAAAAGTTTTTTCCTGGAATACCCCTTTAAAGGACAAATATGTATTTTAAATTCTGACTGAAGTCATGCACCAAATCGGCATGAGGCACATGGGTCTGGTGTTACCCATAACAACCAATCACAGCTCAGCTTTCAGATGTTATCAAGAGCCGAGCTGTGTGGTTGCTGTGGGCAAATCAGACCAATTTTTTTGTCTTATTCAGATTGATAAATCTTGGGCACTTTTTTGTAAAAACACAAAAAAACTGCAGAAAAAAAAATATGCCTGATGCACAAAATAAAATATAACTTTTTTTTTTTAAAGGCATTTGGCTGTCCGGGCATGCTGGGAGTTGTAGTTTTGCAACATCTGGAGGCCCGCAGGTTGGAGACCACTGATCTAGGGAATGCATACCATTGATAGAGAGGGTGGGGAGATTTATCAAAACCTGTGCAAAGGAAAGGTTGCCTATAGCAACCAATCAGATTGCTTTTTTCATTTTGCAGAGGCTTGTTAGGGTATGTTCACACTGCGGAATTCTGCTAGAGAAATTCCGCACAGTGAACGTTAGCATCTGTGTGAATGTGGCTTCCGCGAGACCCGTTCACACTGCGGAATTTCAGCGGCGGAATTTGTTCCACGCAAAGAAAGAACATGTTCATTGCATAGCTGTTAATGGTGATGGCGCAGTGCCACGCGGCCTTACCGTCGCTGCTGGCTGCCAAGCTGAATCTCCGAGCAGAGAATTCAGAGCAGAGATTCAGCTACAAATCTGTAGTGTGAACATACCCTAAAAAATGAAAGAAGCGAACTGATTGGTTGCTATGGGCAACTGGAGAACTTTCCCTCTGCACAGGTTTTGATAAATCTCCCCCTGGGTGTACTAAAATGTTGGGACCCTCTAGACAGTCCAGTGGCAGGATATCTTAAATTCTGCCAGCTTCATAACCCAGGACAAAAGTAATCAGGATACAGATTTGTCAGGAAGCACCATAGGCTTGTAAAGGACTTCTGACAAATCTGTATCGTGATCGCTCTAGCCTCGGATTAATCTTGAGGGAGATTTAAACTGGTATCCTGCCGCCAGGCTATCATCATCCCTTTAAGGGTCCCTGCACACTGCAGAATTTACATGTAGGTTTCCGTTTGCAGCATCCTCTGGCAGAATCGGCACTTAACGGCAGCAAGCCATCTCTCCGATTGCAGTCTGGGAAAGAATGAACATGTTAATTCTTACATGAAATCTGGATCTGCCTCTGTGCAGTAGAAGCCTATTGGGATGAATGCGAGTTTGCTGCAAGGGCACTAAAGGTACATTTGCATCTACATTATCTGCTGCAGATTTCATGCTGCTAAATCAATACAAGTAAAGAGTTGAACACAGCATGAAATCTGCAGTCAATACTGTATGTGTGAATGTATCTGAGGGAGTTTTTCAATATATATGTTTTTTCTTTTAATCTCTTGTATTCTTGAAGAATAACAAAGCTCTGTAATATAATGTTTGTAAAAAAAACAAAAAATCCTGACAATCTGCTCCCCAGAGAGCTCTATGAAACAGCATGAAAACATGTCAGCTGTGCCCAGTCTGTACAGTGTAGAGGAGGCCATACACAGCTTTCTTGCTGCCGACATGCCACACCACCGCAGTAACAACATCTCTGTACTCAACGGATTCCCTAAACAATGCAATGGCCACACAGAAACAATGCAAAGGCCACACAGAAACAATGCAAAGGTCACACAGAAAAGCTAGGCTGTGTATGGAGCTGAGTGGCACTGTAATCGACACATGCTGTGTTGCTTTGTTTTAGTAGGTGCCATTGGATTTTTCATATATATATATATTTTTTTTTTAAACAAAAATTGCGCTAGAATTGTCTGGTGCACGCACTCACACTGGATCGGCTGTAGATTTTAAAATTGAGTTGCGTATCTGAAACTGCAAATTTTACAATGCAATTCTAATGTATTTCTGATTGTTATGTCAATAAAGGGATTGCCTTGCCACAACTGCAAATCCATAACTTCAAATCCACAGCGGAAACAAAGTGCACGAACGCACCCTTAGGGTCTGTTCACACAACAGTTGTGAAGCGCTCTTTACGACAAGGCACAAAGTGCACCTTAGGGTAGAGTCACACGTGCCGTATTTTTTGCTGCTGCGTATTTTTCTACCCATTGACTTCAAATCATTTGAAGAGAATAAGCAGTAAAATATAGCACGTGACCCAACCTTAAGGGTAGGGTTACACACAGCGCATTCGCAGCGTATTTAACGTCCGGCAATCATGAGCTGATACAGAGCTGCCCAGCCACAGCAGGGAGCTCGCTCTGCAGTCGCTCTGTGACAGTATATCCGCAGCATCAAGTATATTCAGCAGCTAATAAGTACAGGAAGGATTAAGATTCTTTAATAGAAGTAATTTACAAATCTGTTTAACTTTCTGGCACCAGTTTATAAAAAATAAAAGTAAAAAAATAAAAAAAAGTTTTTCACCAGAGTACCCGTTTAATAGACATATAGCGTGTGGCACTTGCCACTTCATTATATATTTATATGTTCGCATCATATACCTGCAGTTTATCCAGGGGATGTCCTGTGGATCAGTTGCTATTCCTCCTTGTCATATATGTATTTAAATTGTGGCTTTTAATAATACATTTGTATTTTGGTTACATCCGTCTGCTACAGCCTTACAGTGAATTGCTGCAACTCTGTGGCTATCCCAGGAGAAGCTCATCAAAATTGCAGCAATTCAGAGTATAGCAACTTACCATTCTAAGATGTACAGCAAGAAACTGCTCTTTAACCACACGGTGTGAACAGACCTATATTCTACAAGAACAAAGGGAATACATTAACACAGACATAACCTGCATGACCCCGTCCACTAGGTCTCAGTCTTCTGGTCACGCTGCTGGGTAATTCAATATCGCCATGCACATCTGTGCTAGAAACAACAGCAAATTACAGGATGCCAGGTTATAGGAATCTCACTGGAAATTGCAAGACAAATTGCACAGATCACTGTATATCATACACCACATATCACACACGACGCATCGCCGATCACTGTATGTCCCACATGACCCAGCGCAGATCACTGCACGTCCCACATGACCCAGCGCAGATCACTGCACGTCCCACATGACCCAGCGCAGATCACTGCACGTCCCACATGACCCAGCGCAGATCACTGCACGTCCCACATGACCCAGCGCAGATCACTGCACGTCCCACATGACGCAGCGCAGATCACTGCACGTCCCACATGACCCAGCGCCGATCACTGCACGTCCCACATGACCCAGCGCAGATCACTGCACGTCCCACATGACCCAGCGCAGATCACTGCACGTCCCACATGACGCAGCGCAGATCACTGCACGTCCCACATGACGCAGCGCAGATCACTGCACGTCCCACATGACGCAGCGCAGATCACTGCACGTCCCACATGACCCAGCGCAGATCACTGCACGTCCCACATGACCCAGCGCAGATCACTGCACGTCCCACATGACCCAGCGCAGATCACTGCACGTCCCACATGACGCAGCGCAGATCACTGCACGTCCCACATGACCCAGCGCCGATCACTGCACGTCCCACATGACCCAGCGCAGATCACTGCACGTCCCACATGACCCAGCGCAGATCACTGCACGTCCCACATGACCCAGCGCAGATCACTGCACGTCCCACATGACGCAGCGCAGATCACTGCACGTCCCACATGACCCAGCGCAGATCACTGCACGTCCCACATGACCCAGCGCAGATCACTGCACGTCCCACATGACCCAGCGCAGATCACTGCACGTCCCACATGACCCAGCGCAGATCACTGCACGTCCCACATGACGCAGCGCAGATCACTGCACGTCCCACATGACGCAGCGCAGATCACTGCACGTCCCACATGACGCAGCGCAGATCACTGCACGTCCCACATGACGCAGCGCAGATCACTGCACGTCCCACATGACGCAGCGCAGATCACTGCACGTCCCACATGACGCAGCGCAGATCACTGCACGTCCCACATGACGCAGCGCAGATCACTGCACGTCCCACATGACGCAGCGCAGATCACTGCACGTCCCACATGACGCAGCGCAGATCACTGCACGTCCCACATGACGCAGCGCAGATCACTGCACGTCCCACATGACGCAGCGCAGATCACTGCACGTCCCACATGGGGCAGCGCAGATCACTGCACGTCCCACATGGGGCAGCGCAGATCACTGCACGTCCCACATGGGGCAGCGCAGATCACTGCACGTCCCACATGGGGCAGCGCAGATCACTGCACGTCCCACATGGGGCAGCGCAGATCACTGCACGTCCCACATGGGGCAGCGCAGATCACTGCACGTCCCACATGGGGCAGCGCAGATCACTGCACGTCCCACATGGGGCAGCGCAGATCACTGCACGTCCCACATGGGGCAGCGCAGATCACTGCACGTCCCACATGGGGCAGCGCAGATCACTGCACGTCCCACATGGGGCAGCGCAGATCACTGCACGTCCCACATGGGGCAGCGCAGATCACTGCACGTCCCACATGGGGCAGCGCAGATCACTGCACGTCCCACATGGGGCAGCGCAGATCACTGCACGTCCCACATGGGGCAGCGCAGATCACTGCACGTCCCACATGGGGCAGCGCAGATCACTGCACGTCCCACATGGGGCAGCGCAGATCACTGCACGTCCCACATGGGGCAGCGCAGATCACTGCACGTCCCACATGGGGCAGCGCAGATCACTGTATGTCACATGACGCAGCTCAGATCACTGTATGTCACATGACGCAGCTCAGATCACTGTATGTCACATGACGCAGCTCAGATCACTGTATGTCACATGACGCAGCTCAGATCACTGTATGTCACATGTCGCAGCTCAGATCACTGTATGTCACATGTCGCAGCTCAGATCACTGTATGTCACATGACGCAGCTCAGATCACTGTATGTCACATGACGCAGCTCAGATCACTGTATGTCACATGACGCAGCGCAGATCACTGTATGTCACATGACGCAGAGCAGATCACTGTATATTTCACTATGTAGCACAGATCACTATTACAGCACATTGTACAGATCACTGTATATTACAGCATATTGTACAGATCACTGTATATTACAGCATATTGTACCACTGTATATTACAGCACATTGTACAGATCACTGTATATTACAGCATATTGTACCACTGTATATTACACCACATTGTACAGATCACTGTGTATTACAGCATATTGTACCACTGTATATTACACCACATTGTACAGATCACTGTGTATTACAGCATATTGTACCACTGTATATTACACCACATTGTACAGATCACTGTGTATTACAGAATATTGTACCACTGTATATTACACCACATTGTACAGATCACTGTATATTACAGCACATTGTACAGATCACTGTATATTACAGCACATTGTACAGATCACTGTATATTACAGCACATTGTACAGATCACTGTATATTACAGCACATTGTACAGATCTCTGTGTATTACACCACATTGTACAGATCACAGAGTATTACAGCATATTGTACAGATCACTGTATATTACACCACATTGTACAGATCACAGTGTATTACAGCATATTGTACAGATCACAGTGTATTACAGCATATTGTACAGATCACTGTATATTACACCACATTGTACAGATCACTGTATATTACACCACATTGTACAGATCACTGTATATTACACCACATTGTACAGATCACTGTATATTACACCACATTGTACAGATCACTGTATATTACACCACATTGTACAGATCACTGTATATTACACCACATTGTACAGATCACTGTATATTACACCATTGTATTTCGCACCAGGTAGCATAGATCACAGTGATCACAATGACATACACTGACATATAGAAGTGTCAGTGAGTTGTGCCCATATGTCGCCATGCAGCGAGTCCTGCGCCCCAGTTGTGCCCCCGCCGTACCCCCATGCTGGCGCTGCACACTCACTTGGCCTTTCTGCACCACATCCACGCGTGATCACCTCCAGAGACACAGGGCCACACGTCTCCGGGATAAAGCAGAGTCTGCAGGACTGTGACTGTACATATACAGCTGAGGGGCAGCACTGAGCCACCAGCCTGATGGGAATGCTGCAGCACTTCCTCCGCACTTCTGATATTCTTTCACCAATTAAAAAACTATATATATAAAAAAATAATGTATACTAAAACCCCCCCCCAAAAAAAACCTGAAAGTAGCCCCTCCAGCTACTGACATACACAGCCCAGCTAGAAAGCTAATTTGAGAGGACCCGGCCGGAAGGAAGAGAAACTGGATGTATGCGTTCCAAGACTCACTCTAGCACGGTCCCGCCTATTCAATGTCATGTGATTAATCTTTCTCTCCAATGTACCTAATACTTACTAAATCCATCACTTCTACAGGACCTTCAATGATGTCATGGACATGTGAGCGGTCATGTGTGTGGGAGGAGTCAGGCTCTAGTCTGTCGTAGTAGCTGGATGTTGTTTGTTGTGTACAGTGTAACCACGTGATGTGGTGACGAGCGGGCTACGTGTAAAAGTCGGCGTGGTTACTGTGCGGCGTATGAAGGGATTAGCGTAACGTCTGTCTGTAGTGGAGTTGTATATGTGAGGAGCCTGTGTTCTGCCGGGCTGTGTGTATAGTGGAGTTGTATATGTGAGGAGCCTGTGTTCTGCAGAGCTGTGTGTATAGTGGAGTTGTATATGTGAGGAGCCTGTGTTCTGCAGAGCTGTGTGTGTATAGTGGAGTTGTATATGTGAGGAGCCTGTGTTCTGCAGAGCTGTGTGTGTAGTGGAGTTGTGTATGTGTGGAGCCTGTGTTCTGCCGGGCTGTGTGTATAGTGCAGTTGTGTATGTGAGAAGCCTGTGTTCTGCCGGGCTGTGTGTGTAGTGGAGTTGTGTATGTGAGGAGCCTGTGTTCTGCAGGACTGTGTGTGTAGTGGAGTTGTATATGTGAGGAGCCTGTGTTCTGCCGGGCTGTGTGTATAGTGGAGTTGTATATGTGAGGAGCCTGTGTTCTGCAGAGCTGTATGTGTAGTGGAGTTGTGTATGTGTGGAGCCTGTGTTCTGCAGAGCTGTGTGTATAGTGGAGTTGTATATGTGAGGAGCCTGTGTTCTGCCGGGCTGTGTGTATAGTGGAGTTGTATATGTGAGGAGCCTGTGTTCTGCAGAGCTGTGTGTGTAGTGGAGTTGTATATGTGAGGAGCCTGTGTTCTGCCGGGCTGTGTGTATAGTGGAGTTGTATATGTGAGGAGCCTGTGTTCTGCAGGGCTGTGTGTATAGTGGAGTTGTATATGTGAGGAGCCTGTGTTCTGCAGAGCTGTATGTGTAGTGGAGTTGTGTATGTGTGGAGCCTGTGTTCTGCCGCGCTGTGTGTGTAGTGGAGTTGTGTATGTGAGGAGCCTGTGTTCTGCAGGTCTGTGTGTGTAGTGGAGTTGTATATGTGAGGAGCCTGTGTTCTGCCGGGCTGTGTGTGTAGTGGAGTTGTGTATGTGAGGAGCCTGTGTTCTGCCGGGCTGTGTGTGTAGTGGAGTTGTGTATGTGAGGAGCCTGTGTTCTGCAGGACTGTGTGTGTAGTGGAGTTGTGTATGTGAGGAGCCTGTGTTCTGTAGGGCTGTGTGTATAGTGGAGTTGTATATGTGAGGAGCCTGTGTTCTGCCGGGCTGTGTGTATAGTGGAGTTGTATATGTGAGGAGCCTGTGTTCTGCAGAGCTGTGTGTATAGTGGAGTTGTATATGTGAGGAGCCTGTGTTCTGCCGGGCTGTGTGTATAGTGGAGTTGTATATGTGAGGAGCCTGTGTTCTGCAGAGCTGTGTGTGTAGTGGAGTTGTGTATGTGTGGAGCCTGTGTTCTGCCGGGCTGTGTGTGTAGTGGAGTTGTGTATGTGAGGAGCCTGTGTTCTGCAGGGCTGTGTGTGTAGTGGAGTTGTGTATGTGAGGAGCCTGTGTTCTGCAGGACTGTGTGTGTAGTGGAGTTGTATATGTGAGGAGCCTGTGTTCTGCAGGGCTGTGTGTGTGTGTATAGTGGAGTTGTGTATGTGAGGAGCCTGTGTTCTGTAGGGCTGTGTGTATAGTGGAGTTGTATATGTGAGGAGCCTGTGTTCTGCAGGGCTGTGTGTGTGTGTATAGTGGAGTTGTGTATGTGAGGAGCCTGTGTTCTGCAGGTCTGTGTGTGTAGTGGAGTTGTATATGTGAGGAGCCTGTGTTCTGCCGGGCTGTGTGTGTAGTGGAGTTGTGTATGTGAGGAGCCTGTGTTCTGCCGGGCTGTGTATGTAGTGGAGTTGTGTATGTGTGGAGCCTGTGTTCTGCAGGTCTGTGTGTATAGTGGAATTGTGTATGTGAGGAGCCTGTGTTCTGCAGGGCTGTGTGTGTGTGTGTAGTGGAGTTGTGTATGTGAGGAGCCTGTGTTCTGCAGATCTGTGTGTGTAGTGGTGTTGTGTATGTGGAGCCTGTGTTCTGCAGGTCTGTGTGTATAGTGGAGCTGTGTATGTGAGGAGCCTGTGTTCTACAGGGCTGTGTGTATAGTGGAGTTGTGTATGTGGAGCCTGTGTTCTGCAGGTCTGTGTGTGTAGTGGAGTTGTGTATGTGAGGAGCCTGTGTTCTGCAGGGCTGTGTGTGTGTGTGTGTGTGTGTGTGTGTGTGTGTGTGTAGTGCAGTTGTGTATGTGTGGAGCCTGTGTTCTGCAGGGCTGTGTGTATAGTGGAGTTGTGTATGTGTGGAGCCTGTGTTCTGCAGGGCTGTGTGTGTGTGTAGTGCAGTTGTGTATGTGTGGAGCCTGTGTTCTGCAGGGCTGTGTGTGTGTGTGTGTGTGTGTGTGGTGGAGTTGTGTATGTGAGAAGCCTGTGTTCTGCTGGGCTGTGTGTGTAGTGGAGTTGTGTATGTGTGGAGCCTGTGTTCTGCAGGTCTGTGTGTGTAGTGGAGTTGTGTATGTGAGGAGCCTGTGTTCTGCAGAGCTGTGTGTATAGTGGAGTTGTGTATGTGTGGAGCCTGTGTTCCGCAGGGCTGTGTGTGTAGTGGAGTTGTGTATGTGAGGAGCCAGTGTTCTGCAGGGTTGTGTATGTGAGGAGCCTGTGTTCTGCAGGGCTGTGTGTGTGTGTGTGTAGTGGAGTTGTGTATGTGGAGCCTGTGTTCTGCAGGTCTGTGTGTATAGTGGAGCTGTGTATGTGAGGAGCCTGTGTTCTACAGGGCTGTGTGTATAGTGGAGTTGTGTATGTGGAGCCTGTGTTCTGCAGGTCTGTGTGTATAGTGGAGTTGTGTATGTGAGGAGCCTGTGTTCAGCCGGGCTGTGTGTGTAGTGGAGTTGTGTATGTGTGGAGCCTGTGTTCTGCAGGACTGTGTGTATAGTGGAGTTGTGTATGTGAGAAGCCTGTGTTCTGCTGGGCTGTGTGTATAGTGGAGTTGTGTATGTGAGGAGCCTGTGTTCTGCAGAGCTGTGTGTGTAGTGGAGTTGTGTATGTGAGGAGCCTGTGTTCTGCAGGTCTGTGAGTATAGTGGAGCTGTGTATGTGTGGAGCCTGTGTTCTGCAGGTCTGTGTGTATAGTGGAGCTGTGTATGTGTGGAGCCTGTGTTCTACAGGGCTGTGTGTATAGTGGAGTTGTATATGTGGAGCCTGTGTTCTGCAGGTCTGTGTGTGTAGTGGAGTTGTGTATGTGAGGAGCCTGTGTTCTGCCGGGCTGTGTGTGTAGTGGAGTTGTGTATGTGAGGAGCCTGTGTTCTGCAGGACTGTGTGTGTAGTGGAGTTGTGTATGTGTGGAGCCTGTGTTCTGCAGGACTGTGTGTATAGTGGAGTTGTGTATGTGAGGAGCCTGTGTTCTGCCGGGCTGTGTGTGTAGTGGAGTTGTGTATGTGAGGAGCCTGTGTTCTGCAGGGCTGTGTGTGTGTGTAGTGCAGTTGTGTATGTGTGGAGCCTGTGTTCTGCAGGGCTGTGTGTGTGTGTGTAGTGCAGTTGTGTATGTGTGGAGACTGTGTTCCGCAGGGCTGTGTGTGTAGTGGAGTTGTGTATGTGAGGAGCCTGTGTTCTGCAGGTCTGTGTGTAGTGGAGTTGTGTATGTGAGGAGCCAGTGTTCTGCAGGGCTGTGTGTGTGTGTGTAGTGCAGTTGTGTATGTGTGGAGCCTGTGTTCTGCAGGGCTGTGTGTGTGTGTGTGTGTGTGTGTAGTGCAGTTGTGTATGTGTGGAGCCTGTGTTCTGCAGGTCTGTGTGTGTGTGTAGTGCAGTTGTGTATGTGTGGAGCCTGTGTTCTGCAGGGCTGTGTGTGTGTGTGTGTGTAGTGCAGTTGTGTATGTGTGGAGCCTGTGTTCCGCAGGGCTGTGTGTGTAGTGGAGTTGTGTATGTGAGGAGCCTGTGTTCTGCAGGGCTGTGTGTGTGTGTAGTGCAGTTGTGTATGTGTGGAGCCTGTGTTCTGCAGGGCTGTGTGTGTGTGTGTGTGTAGTGCAGTTGTGTATGTGTGGAGCCTGTGTTCCGCAGGGCTGTGTGTGTAGTGGAGTTGTGTATGTGAGGAGCCTGTGTTCAGCCGGGCTGTGTGTGTAGTGGAGTTGTGTATGTGTGGAGCCTGTGTTCTGCAGGACTGTGTGTATAGTGGAGTTGTGTATGTGAGAAGCCTGTGTTCTGCTGGGCTGTGTGTATAGTGGAGTTGTGTATGTGAGGAGCCTGTGTTCTGCAGAGCTGTGTGTGTAGTGGAGTTGTGTATGTGAGGAGCCTGTGTTCTGCAGGTCTGTGAGTATAGTGGAGCTGTGTATGTGTGGAGCCTGTGTTCTGCAGGTCTGTGTGTATAGTGGAGCTGTGTATGTGTGGAGCCTGTGTTCTACAGGGCTGTGTGTATAGTGGAGTTGTATATGTGGAGCCTGTGTTCTGCAGGTCTGTGTGTGTAGTGGAGTTGTGTATGTGAGGAGCCTGTGTTCTGCCGGGCTGTGTGTGTAGTGGAGTTGTGTATGTGAGGAGCCTGTGTTCTGCAGGACTGTGTGTGTAGTGGAGTTGTGTATGTGTGGAGCCTGTGTTCTGCAGGACTGTGTGTATAGTGAAGTTGTGTATGTGAGGAGCCTGTGTTCTGCCGGGCTGTGTGTGTAGTGGAGTTGTGTATGTGAGGAGCCTGTGTTCTGCAGGGCTGTGTGTGTGTGTAGTGCAGTTGTGTATGTGTGGAGCCTGTGTTCTGCAGGGCTGTGTGTGTGTGTGTAGTGCAGTTGTGTATGTGTGGAGCCTGTGTTCCGCAGGGCTGTGTGTGTAGTGGAGTTGTGTATGTGAGGAGCCTGTGTTCTGCAGGTCTGTGTGTAGTGGAGTTGTGTATGTGAGGAGCCAGTGTTCTGCAGGGTTGTGTATGTGAGGAGCCTGTGTTCTGCAGGGCTGTGTGTGTGTGTGTAGTGCAGTTGTGTATGTGTGGAGCCTGTGTTCTGCAGGGCTGTGTGTGTGTGTGTGTGTGTGTGTGTGTGTAGTGCAGTTGTGTATGTGTGGAGCCTGTGTTCTGCAGGTCTGTGTGTGTGTGTAGTGCAGTTGTGTATGTGTGGAGCCTGTGTTCTGCAGGGCTGTGTGTGTGTGTGTAGTGCAGTTGTGTATGTGTGGAGCCTGTGTTCCGCAGGGCTGTGTGTGTAGTGGAGTTGTGTATGTGAGGAGCCTGTGTTCTGCAGGGCTGTGTGTGTGTGTAGTGCAGTTGTGTATGTGTGGAGCCTGTGTTCTGCAGGGCTGTGTGTGTGTGTGTGTAGTGCAGTTGTGTATGTGTGGAGCCTGTGTTCCGCAGGGCTGTGTGTGTAGTGGAGTTGTGTATGTGAGGAGCCTGTGTTCTGCAGGTCTGTGTGTAGTGGAGTTGTGTATGTGAGGAGCCAGTGTTCTGCAGGGTTGTGTATGTGAGGAGCCTGTGTTCTGCAGGGCTGTGTGTGTGTGTGTAGTGCAGTTGTGTATGTGAGGAGCCTGTGTTCTGCAGAGCTGTGTGTATAGTGCAGTTGTGTATGTGAGAAGCCTGTGTTCTGCAGGATTGTGGGTGTAGTGGAGTTGTGTGTGTGAGAAGCCTGTGTTCTGCAGGATTCTGTGTGTAGTGGAGTTGTGTATGTGAGGAGCCGGTGTTCTGCAGGGTTGTGTATTTGAGAAGCCTGTGTTCTGCAGGATTGTGTGTGTAGTGGAGTTGTGTATGTGAGGAGCCTGCGTTCTGCAGGTCTGTGTGTATAGTGGAGTTGTGTATGTGAGGAGCCTATGTTCTGCAGGGCTGTGTGTGTGTGTGTGTGTGTGTGTGTAGTGGAGTTGTGTATGTGTGGAGCCTGTGTTCTGCAGGTTTGTGTGTATAGTGGAGTTGTGTATGTGAGGAGCCTGCGTTCTGCAGGGCTGTGTATGTGAGAAGCCTGTGTTCTGCAGGATTGTGTGTATAGTGGAATTGCGTATGTGAGAAGCCTGTGTTCTGCCTGTGTTCTGCCTGTGTTCTGCAGGGCTGTGTGTGTAGTGCAGTTGTGTATGTGTGGAGCCTGTGTTCTGCAGGGCTGTGTGTGTGTGTGTGTAGTGGAGTTGTGTATGTGTGGAGCCTGTGTTCTGCAGGGCTGTGTGTGTGTGTGTGTGTGTAGTGCAGTTGTGTATGTGTGGAGCCTGTGTTCTGCTGGGCTGTGTGTATAGTGGAGTTGTGTATGTGAGGAGCCTGTGTTCTGCTGGGCTATTTGTGTAGTGGAGTTGTGTATGTAAGCAGCCTGTGTTCTGCCGGGCTGTGTGTGTAGTGGAGTTGTGTATGTGAGGAGCCTGTATTCTGCCAGGGTGTGTGTATAGAGGAGCTGTGTGTTTAACCCCTTAAGGACACATGACGTTCTCATACGTCTCCATTTCCGAGTCCTTAAGGACACATGACGTATGAGAACGTCATGTGTTTTACCGGCCCCCCGCAACCATCTGGAGCGGAGCCGGTCCCCGATGCCTGCTGAAATCGTTCAGCAGGCATCGGGGCATATCGCCCAGGGGGGTCATTATGACCCCCCATGTCGGCGATGGCCGCAGATCGCTGGACAATTCAGTCCAGCGATCTGCGGCGGATTCCGGCTCAATCGGGTCTCCAGTGACCCGGTGACCCGGAATTATTGGCTGATCGGGGCCGTCAGAGACGGCCCCGAACAGCCAGAGCCAGCAGGGGTGAGGTGGCACTGGTGCCACCTCACGATCGCCCTGATTCGTCGGCCGGATTACCGGCCGACCAATCAGGGCGCCTGCTGCGGGTGTCACTCCCGCAACCCGCTCCGCCCCTCTTCCAGAGGACGTGAGCGGGTGCGGGACGTGCACCCCGGGTGCTGGGGACCCCGATCCCCGGCGCCCCTGTTGGGATCGGGGCCCCAGAAGCAGCGGCGGAGACGACGAGGGACTGACCTGTGCGGCTGGATCGTTGGAGGTGAGTGACAGCCTCCTGCTGTCGCTTAGCAACAGCTCCCAGCATGCAAAAAGGGCATGCTGGGAGCTGTAGTTATGCAACAGCAGGAGGCAGACCACCACAACTCCCAGCATGCCCTTATGGGCATGCTGGGACTTGTAGTTTTGCAACAGCTGGAGGCACATTCTTTCTATGGAAAAGTGCACCTTCAGCTGTTGTGTAACTACAACTCCCAGCTTGCACAATCAGCTAAAGTGCATGCTGGGAGTTGTAGTGGTGCATCTGGTGGTTGCATAACTACAACTCCCAGCATGCCCGTTGGCTGTCGGTGACCGCTGAGAGTTGTAGTTTTGCAACAGCTGAAGGCACACTGAGTTAAGTAGCAAACCAGTGTGTCTCCAGCTGTTGCATAACTACAATCCCCAGCATCCCCAGCCAAAGTAGTATGCCTCCAGCTGTTGCATAACTACAACACCCAGCATGCCCTTCCGCTGTCCGTACATGCTGGGGGTTGTAGCTTTTGCAACAGCTGAAGGCACACTGGTTGCAAAACACTGAGTTTGTTACCAAACTCGGTGTTTCACAACCTGTGTGTCTCCAGCTGTTGCAAAACTACAACTCCCAGCATCCACTGATAGACCGTACATGCTGGGAGTTGTAGTTTTGCAACAGCTGGATGTCCCCCCCCCCCCCCAATGTGAACGTACAGGGTACACTCACATGGGCGGAGGATTACAGTAAGTATCCGGCTGCAAGTTTGAGGTGCGGCAAAATTTCTGCCGCAGCTCAAACTGCCAGCGAGAAACGACTGTGAACCCCCCGCCCGTGCGACTGTACCCTAAAAACACTACACTACACTAACACAAAATAAAATAAAAAGTAAAAAACACTACATATACACATACCCCTACACAGCCCCCCTCCCCAATAAAAAATGTCTGGTACGCCACTGTTTCCAAAACGGAGCCTCCAGCGGTTGCAAAACTACAACTCCCAGCATGCACTGATAGACCGTACATGCTGGGAGTTGTAGTTTTGCAACAGCTGGATGTTCCCCCCCCCAATGTGAACGTACAGGGTACACTCACATGGGCGGAGGATTAAAGTAAGTATCCGGCTGCAAGTTTGAGCTGCGTCAAATTTTCTGCCGTAGCTCAAACTGCCAGCGAGAAACTACTGTGAACCCCCCGCCCGTGCGACTGTACCCTAAAAACACTACACTACACTAACACAAAATAAAATAAAAAGTAAAAAACACTACATATACACATACCTCTACACAGCTCCCCTCCCCAATAAAAATGAAAAACGTCTGGTACGCCACTGTTTCCAAAACGGAGCCTCCAGCTGTTGCAAAACAACTACTCCCAGTATTGCCAGATAGCCACTGACTGTCCAGGCATGCTGGGAGTTTTACAACAGCTGGAGGCACCCTGTTTGGGAATCACTGGCGTAGAATTCCCCTATGTCCACCCCTATGCAATCCCTAATTTAGGCCTCAAATGCGTATGGCGCTCTCACTTTGGAGCCCTGTCGTATTTCAAGGCAACAGTTTAGGGCCACATATGGGGTATCGCCGTACTCGGGAGAAATTGGGCTTCAAATTTTGGGGGGTATTTTCTGCTATTACCCTTTTAAAAAATGTAAAATTTTTGGGAAAACAAGCATTTTAGGTAAAAAAAAATATATATTTTTTTACATATGCAAAAGTCGTGAAACACCTGTAGGGTATTAAGGTTCAAATTACCCCTTGTTACGTTCCCCGAGGGGTCTAGTTTCCAAAATGGTATGCCATGTGTTTTTTTTTTTGCTGTCCTGGCACCATAGGGGCTTCCTAAATGCGGCATGCCCCCAGAGCAAAATTTGCTTTCAAAAAGCCAAATGTGACTCCTTCTCTTCTGAGACCTGTAGTGCGCCAGCAGAGCAATTTTCACCCCCATATGGGGTGTTTTCTGAATCGGGAGAAATTGGGCTTCAAATTTTGGGGGGTATTTTCCGCTATTACCCTTTTTAAAAATGTAAACATTTTGGGAAAACAAGTATTTTAGGTAAAAAAAAAATTATTTTTTCTTACATATGCAAAAGTCGCGAAACACCTGTAGGGCATTAAGGTTCACGTTACCCCTTGTTACGTTCCCCGAGGGGTCTAGTTTCCAAAATGGTATGCCATGTGGTTTTTTTTTGCTGTTCTGGCACCATAGGGGCTTCCTAAATGCGGCATGCCCCCAGAGCAAAATTTGCTTTCAAAAAGCCAAATGTGACTCCTTCTCTTCTGAGACCTGTAGTGCACCAGCAGAGCACTTTTCACCCCCATGCGAGGTGTTTTCTGTATCGGGAGAAATTGGGCTTCAAATTTTGGGGGGTATTTTCTGCTATTACCCTTTTTAAAAATGTAAAATTTTTGGGAAACCAAGCATTTTAGGTAAAAAAAAAATATATTTTTTTTACATATGCAAAAGTCGTGAATCACCTGTAGGATATTAAGGTTCACTTTACCCCTTGTTACGTTCCCTGAGGGGTCTAGTTTCCAAAATGGTATGCCATGTGTTTTTTTTTTGCTGTCCTGGCACCATAGGGGCTTCCTAAATGCGGCATGCCCCCCAAAAACCATTTGTCGCTCCTTCCCTTCTGAGCCCTCTACTGCGCCCGCTGAACAAATAACATAGACATATGAGGTATGTCCTTACTCGAGAGAAATTGGGTTCCAAATACAAGTAAAAATTTTCTCCTTTTTACCCCTTACAAAAATTCAAAAATTGGGTCTACAAGAACATGCGAGTGTAAAAAATGAAGATTTTGAATTTTCTCCTTCACTTTGCTGCTATTCCTGTGAAACACCTAAAGGGTTAATACACTTACTGAATGTTTTATTGAATACTTTAGGGGGTGTAGTTTTTATAATGGGGTCTTTTATGGGGTATTTCTAATATGAAGACCCTTCAAATCCACTTCAAAACTGAACTGGTCCCTGAAAAATAGTGAGTTTGAAAATTTTGTGAAAAATTTCAAAATTGCTACTGAACTTTGAAGCCCTCTGGTGTCTTCCAAAAGTAAAAACTCATAAATTTTATGATGCAAACATAAAGTAGACATATTGTATATGTGAACCCAAAAAAAATATATTTTGAATATCCATTTTCCTTACAAGCAGAGAGCTTCAAAGTTAGAAAAATGCAAAATTTTCATTTTTTTCATCAAATTTTGGGATTTTTCACCAAGAAAGGATAAGAGTTACCATAAAATTTTACCACTAAGTTAAAGTAGAATATGTCACGAAAAAACAATCTCGGAATCAGAATGATAACTAAAAGCATTCCAGAGTTATTAATGTTTAAAGTGACAGTGGTCAGAATTGCAAAAAACGCTCCGGTCCTTAAGGTATAAAATGGCCTGGTCCTTAAGGGGTTAAAGGGGTACTCCGGTGAAAACCTTTTTTCTTTTTAATCAACTGGTGCCAGAAAGTTAAACATATTTGTAAATTACTTCTATAAAAAAAATCTTAATCCTTCCAGTAATTATTAGCTACTGAATACTACAGAGAAAATTCCTTTCTTTTTGGAACACTGATGACATCACGAGCACAGTGCTCTCTGCTGACATCTCTGTCCATTTTAGCAACCGTGCATAGCAGATGTGTACTAAGTGCAGCATGGTGGCTTAGTGGTTAGCACTACTGCCTTGCAGTGCTGGGGACTTGGGTTCAAATCCCAAAAGGATAACAATAAATAAAGACTTGTTATTATTATTATAATAACGTCAGCAGAGAGCAGTGTGTTCGTGATGTCATCAGAGAGCATTCCAAAAAGAAAAGAATTTTCTCTGTAGTATTCAGCAGCTAATAAGTACAGGAAGGATTAAGATTTTTTAATAGAAGTAATTTACAAATATGTTTAACTTTCTGGCACCAGTTGATTTAAAAAAAAAAAAAAAAAGGTTTTCACCGGAGTACCCCTTTAAGGAGCTTGTGTTCTGCAGGGCTGTTTGTGTAGCAGAGTTGTGTATGTGAGTAGCCTGTGTTCTGCAGGGCTGTGTGTAGCGGAGTTACATAGTAACATAGTTCCTAAGGTTGAAAAAAGACCAGAGTCCATGTAGTTCAACCTATAACCTTAATGAGTCCCTACTGAGTTGATCCAGGGGAAGGCAAAAAACCCTCATACTAGAGGCAAAAATTCCTTCCCAACTCCAAATATGGCATCAGAATAAATCCCTGGATCAACGTTCTGTCCCTATAAATCTAGTCTACATAACCTGTAATGTTATCATTCTCCAAAAATGCATCCAGACCCTTTTTGAGCTCTTTTACAGAGTTCACCATGACCACCTCCTCAGGCAGAGAATTCCATAGTCTCACTGCTCTTACAGTAAAGAATCCCCGTCTGTGCTGGTGTAGAAACCTTCTTTCCTCTAAACGTAGCGGATGCCCCCTTGTTATAGATACAGTCCTGGGTATAAGTAGGTCATGGGAGAGATCTCTATATGCTCCCCTGATATATTTATACATAGTTATTAGGTCTCCCCTAAGCCTTCTTTTTTCTAAACTAAATACCCCTAATTCTGATAATCTTTCTGGGTACTGTAGTCCTCCCATTCCCCGTATTACTCTGGTTGCCCATCTTTGAACCCTCTCCAGGTCCACTATAACTTTCTTGTACACTGGTGCCCAGTACTGTACACAGTATTCCATGTGTGGTCTGACTAGTGATAGTACAGTGGTAGAATTATTTCCTTGTCGTGGGCATCTATGCCCCTATTGATGCACCCCATGATTTTATTAGCCTTGGCAGCAGCTGCCCGACACTGGTCACTACAGCTAAATTTTCTGTTAACTAAGACTCCTAAGTCCTTTTATATACTAAAGAATCTTTCTGCCTGGGCATACTACTTATTAACTAGAGGAGAAGCACTTTGGAAACAAGTCCCAATTTTCTGTGTCCCAGATTATGGGTCACATACCTGGAATCTTACTAAGTCTCTTTTCAAGTCAGTCATCCCAAGTGTTCTCCCATTTAATACATAATCCCAGCCCGGATTTTTCCTCCCCATGTGCATTACCTTACATTTATCAGTGTTGAACCTCATCTGCCACTTCCCATCCCAAACCTCCAACCTAGTCAGATCCATTTGTAACAGTGCACTGTCCTCTATAGTGTTTATCGCTTTACAGAGTTTAGTATCATCTGCAAAAATTGCTACTTTACTATTCAACCCCTCTACAAGGTCATTAATGAATATATTAAATAGAACAGGACCCAAGACTGACCCCTGTGGTACCCCACTAGTAACAGTCACCCAATCAGAATAAGTACCATTAATAACCATCCTCTGTTTCCTATCACTGAACCAGTTACTTACCCACTTGCACACATTCTCCCCCAGCCCAATCCTCATTTTATGCACCAACCTTTTGTGTGGCACCGTATCAAATGATTTGGAAAAATCCAGATATACGACATCCAGCGATTGCCCCTTGGTCCAGTCTGGAGCTCACCTCCTCATAAAAGCTGATCAGGTTAGTCTGACAGGACCGATCCCTCATAAAGCCATGCTGATATGGGGTCATACATTTATTCTTATAAAGATACTCCAAAATAGCATCTCTTAGAAAACCCTCAAACAATTTACATACAACGGAGGTTAAACTATCAGGCCTATAATTCCGGGGGTCAGTCCCTGTTACTATAGAGTCCCTGAATATTAAAAATAGTTTTCTGTCTATTACATTACTTAATTCCTTTAGAAAATGGGGGTGAATGCCATCTGGACCTGGTAATTTGTAATGTGTAGTTGTGTATGTGAGAGGGCTGTGTTCTGCAGGATTGTGTGTGTATAGTGGAATTGTGTATGTGAGGAGCCTGTGTTCTGCTGGGGGGTGTGTGTGTGTGTGAGTGAAGTGGAGTTGTGTATCTGAGGAGCCTGTGTTCTGCAGGGCTGTGTGTATAGTGGAGCTTTGTGTGTGAGGAGTTTGTTCTGTTGGGCTGTGTGTTTTGGTGATTTGCACATATAGTTATAGAATTGTATGATGTGTATGTTGCCAGGGAGTGTGTAGTCAGTATGTAGCAGAGCTGTATGCATTATTTAAAGGGGTATTCCCTACTTGAAAAGTTACATGTATACCAAAGTTGATTGGTGTGGATCTGACACACCTAGCAATCACAAGAACAGAGGAAAGCTGTGCCCCCAAAAAACGGAGTACAGAATACCAGCAGGCGCAACATTCATTCTCTGTTGGGCTCACAAAAAAATCTTAGTGTCCCATTTACTCAGATAACTTTTGACATCATTTTGCATTGTAGAGAGAGTAGTAACATAAATCAAAGTACTCTACAGCCCCTGAACAGTACATTGCAATATAATGATTGTCATATAATTGCCCCTAAAGTTAAAGGGGTACTGTTGGCAACTAAACTCATAGCCCATAATTTTCCTCTCATCAACCTATTTAATTGTCTAAATATCATTCACTAGGTATGTAGGGCAGTTTCCTCTCTTTAGTTGTCACTTACATACATGAAGTGAGGGAATGAAACTGTCCAGTCATCCACTTTGTCTCTGTCCAAATCCCTCTCTGAAAGCAGCCCCCACCCACCTGATAGAGACAGAACATGTGGTTTCTGCCCTGCACTGATGAGTCATGCTTTCTTTAGTGCTGGGATCTGGGAGGTGTGTGCAGCCAATCAGACATTGAACCTTTCTGCTGCTCAGAGCAGGAGTGTGGGGGTAAGCAGAGTTATTATGAAAGAATTATACATTATTGACGGTATGTAAAGCAACATATTGCCAATCACTACTAAAATAGACTTTAACATTTCTGGAATTATTACTGCATGTGTAAAATTGTTATATTCATACTTTGTTATTATATAAATGTAATTTAATTAAACTTTCAATAAAAACGAATGTTAAACAGAGCAGTTCTGCAATGATTGCTGGGACATGTAGGAAGTATGGCAAAGAATATCAAGCAGCCAGAGAAGACAACAAAGTCCACATGAGCCATGCATATCAGGCAGGATTGCTTACAAGGAACATATCCAGGTAGCGTGGTGGCTTTGGAGCTTTTTTATTTTATTTATTTGCTTCCCTGGAGTACCTTTTTAAAATCCAGAGAAAAATTGCAGATTTTTCATCCCATCATATGTCGCAAAAAAAATAAGCGATCAATAAGTCCTAGCAAAACAAATGACAAAAAATACTAATCTATGGATCACAGTGAAAATAAGGGTCCTGCATAAAGCCCCGTATACAAAAAAAAGTCAGAATAGGACAATTTTTAATGGGGATCGACGGACTTGGCCGATATCGAATTGGCCGATATTCATGATTTTGTAAGTTATCGGTATCTAACCTTGCCGATAATGCGTCTTGCCCATGACACCCGGACCCGGAGAACGGTGCTGCTGGCTGCTGTTTTGCATCTCCCACACAGCCATGGCAGCCCTGTAAGAGAACTGCAGCGGCTGCCTGGGAGAGGTGCTTTGAACTCCGGCGTGGCGCTGCTGCGCTTAGACGTGAGGTCACGTCACCGTGGGGGTGACATGACCTCACATCAAAGCGCAGCAGCGCCACGTCGGAGTTCACTGTGCCACCGTTCAGTCCGCTTCAGACCCGCTTGTCCTCAGTGTACAGAGCCCTGCTTGTCCTCAGAACCCTGCTTGTCCTCAGTGTTCAGAGCCCTGCTTGTCCTCAGTGTACAGAGCCCTGCTTATCCTCAGTGTACAGAGCCCTGCTTGTCCTCAGTGTACAGAGCCCTGCTTGTCCTCAGAGCCCTGCTTGTCTTCAGTGAACAGAGCCCCTGCTTGTCCTCAGTGTACAAGGCCCTGCTTGTCCTCAGTGTACAGGGCCCGGCTTGTCCTCAGTGCACAGAGCCCTGCTTGTCCTCAGTGTACAGAGCCCTGTTTGTCCCCAGTGTACAGAGCCCTGCTTGTCCTCAGTGTACAGAGCCCTGTTTGTCCTCAGTGTACAGACTTTGTCCTCAGTGTACAGAACCCTGCTTTTCCTGAGTGTACAGAGCCCTGCTTGTCCTCAGTGTACATGGCCCTGCTTTAAAATGGCCAAAAATTTAAATGCACGGAATATCAGTATAAGTTATTGGCTATTGGCCTGAAAGTTCACAGGTTATCGGTATCGGCTCTAAAAAATCAATATTGGTCAATCCCTAATTTTTAACGTTTTTTTTTTTTTTTTTTTTTTTAAAGCAGTACAATAATAGAAAAAAATATAGGTATAGTTTTAATTTTATTGACCCACAGAATAAACATCATATGTCTGCTTTACCATAAAGTACACTATGTAAAAACAGTTGCAAAATTGTATATATTTTTTTAAATACCCCCCAACCCCCAGAAAAACATGTATTTGTTTTGCCTCACAATACATTTTATGGTAAAATTAAAGATGCCATCGTGAACTACAATCGGCCACGCAAAAAACAAGCCTTTATATGGCCGCACACTCGCTGCTAATGATGGGGAGCAGTGGGATTAAGCTTTTAGACTTAATCACGGCATGTAAAATATTAAATACTAGATGCGGGCTAGTCCAGTGTGTGTGTGGTCATGGGGTCCAACTAGCTAAATGGCTTAGTCAGGCTGTATCAGTGGAGTGCTGAAGACGTGGCACAATATATTAATTAATTAGTTAACCATCGTTTCCCATTTTACCCCCCCCCCCCAAAAAAAAAAAAATAAATATTAATAATAATAAACTTAAAAAAAAATTATTAAATATTTGGTATTGTTCAGTGCAGAAATGTCCAAACTATTAAAATATAATGTTTATGATCCTGCTTGGTAAACAGCATAAACGTAAAAAAAAATACCAAACACCGAAATAGGATTTTGTCACATCATGTATCAGAACATTTTTTACAAAAAGCAATCAAAATTTTTTTTATTTTATTTGTAAAATGGCAAAAGAGAAGGGCGGGGCTTATTCATATTTTTCCTTTTCTGAGCAAAATTCTGCCATTCATTTGCCAACAGCCGTAACTTTTTATTTTTCATCTGACGCCATTGAAGGCTTATTTTTTCCGGGATGAGCTGTACTTTTGATTGATATCATTTTTGCAATACATGCTACCTTTTGATCTTTTTTATTCCGCAATTTGTACCAAAATTGGCAAATGTTGTTGTTTTTTTTTTTACGGCGTTCACCGTGTGGAATAATTTACATTATAGATTTTTTAGTGCACGTCATTACGGACGTGACAATACCTATTGTGTATATGATTTGTGTTTTTGATCTTTTTGGGTGATAATACAGGGCTTTTATTGGGAAAGGGGCATTGTTATTTTTTTTTACACTTCATACTTTTATTTAAGAACTTTTTATTTTATTTTATAAACTTTTTACAGGTTATACTATGCTGCAATACATTTGTACTGCAGAACTGTATGACCCGATCAGCTGCACACAGTACAGCCTGTGCGATCCAGCCTGTGGCTGGATCTCACAGGCTTCAATAGCAGGCAGACACGAGGTCATGATCTGACCTCCTGCTGCCATAGCAACAAACGGTGACCCACGATCGCCATTGGTGAACTGTGAGTGGAAATGGAGGCCGGACATCTCCTTACCTCCTTCATGCCACTCTGCTACGATCTATGTGTATGGTCATTGCTATATCATAAAATAAATGGAATAATAAAAAAAAAACTTCAGACTTCATCCCAGGAAAAAAAATATAAAAAATAAAATATATATAATGTGACCAAAAAATCACAAATATGCAAAAGCAGTAGCGATAAAAACTAAAGATCTAGGAGCAAAAAATGAGCCCTCATACAGCCACATATACAGAAAAATAAGAAAGTTAAAGTGAAGTTTTTAACATACTTATTTTGTTTAAAAAAAAAAAAAAAACAGTACAATAAAAATAAAACAGCATGTAAACATGGGTTTCATTTTAACCCCTTAACCCCTCCCAACCTATGATGTATCGGTATGTCATGGGTCGGGTGAGGAGAACAAGATGACATCTGCCAATATTGACGGACATCGGAGCTGGAGCCGTCATTGAAATGGTTAAATGTTGTGATCAATAGCAATCACGGCATTTAAACATTAAATGCCAGTAATCCCTGGGGTCTAGGGGACCCATCTGCAGCTCCACGATGCAAATGCGGGCTGCACATGGGTTGCGGGGGAAGAACGGGAATTTACCCATCCTTCCCGCTGCTCTGTGGATCAGCGATTGCTTAAAGAGGTACTCCACTGCCCTGCTTCTGGAAGTTTATTGTTCCGAACACTGTGCTTCCGTGTTCAGGGCCGCCCCTCGTGACGTCACGCCCACCCCTTCGTGATGTCACGCCCGCCCCCTCAATGAAAGTCTATGGGAAGGGGGCATGACGGCTGTAGCGCCCCCTTCCCATAGACTTTCGTTGAGGGGGCGGGATGTCACGAGGGGGTGGGCGTGATGTCACGAGGGGCGGCCCTGAACACTGAAGCCAGCGTACAGCGTTCGGAACAATAAACTTCCGGACGCTGGGGAGCGGAGTACCCCTTTATTTGCTGTTGCACTCCTTATGGTAAATAAAAAATATTTCTAATGTACTCAGTTTAAAAAAAATGTAAGTTCTCTGTTTTATTTGTGTTTAAACCCTTAAGGACCAAGACCATTTTGACCTTAAGGACCAGAACAATTTTTTCTACCTCGCCTTCTAAAATAAAAAACTCTTTTATATTTCCATATAGAGACCCATATAAGGGCAATTATGGTAAATACCACAATTTTTGCAGGGATTCTGGGAAAATCATTGCAAAAGCAGTTTGCTATTGAAAAAGAAGTAGATGAGTACCTCGAAACGTGTCTAACCTCTATCACCTGTACCCCAGTATTGGCAAACCCGACGATCTTTACCATCATTCACCGGATTGCAAGAAATTTACCGGAGAACGCTTCCAGGGTTGTACGCATCCCGCCTGCCAGCGGACGTCTCCCCGGTGAAAACCTTTTTCCGGCAACCAGGCTCCAGGACATTGCTGCTAAGAGGCACAGTGTGCCAAATCCCCAAATCCACTCGAAACTTTCCCTGTGCCGCCGGGGTAGAGTGGTCCACATTTGAAGGGCTTACAGCGCTGCAGAACGCAGCCCCATGCACCCACAGGAATACAATTAAGAGACTATCTATATCCCACTCACCAATCTCTATCCCTGTGCCGCCAGGGTAGAGTGGGATACACACAAGGAAACCCCAGCGCCGCAGAGCACATTGATTTTAACCCCTTATGGACACACTACCGCATGCAGTATCCTGACCAGATTCGAGCTATACAGAGACAACGCTACTCAGTCTATTTGTAATCAACCATACAAGGCAAGATCTCCGTGAATACATCCATAAGCGATACAGACTATTTGCCACACTGGGATACCAGCACTTTTTTACCCTGAATATTATATGTCTGTTTTATTTAATTTCATTGTATGAATATTTTATACATTCACTACCTTGCCTATCGTGGTGAGTCCGACGTAAGGGCCCTACAAAGGACACCACAAGCACTATCATTGTAATAATAAATTATTTAAATTAATTCACTGGATCTACATAATTTTTTACATATATTTTATATACACCCATTTATTGGTGATAATTAGGGATGTCCCGATACCGATACTGGTATGGGGGCCGATACTAGTCATTTGCATGGTATCGGGGACTTGTTTAATGTCCCCGATACCATGTCCGATACCTGGTGCTGCTCCGCTGCCCCGTTCTCCCATCCTCCCATCCGCATCATAGTGTTCCATGGAGGAGCATGTGACACACACGTCACTCCACTTCCTCCCCTGCGCCCAGCGGTAACATGCTGTGTCACATGCTCCTCCATAGAAGTCCATCGGGAGAACGGGACAGTGGAGCGGCAGCACCCGACAGAGGACAGCCACAGGTGAGCTGTCTGCAAGGAGGGGGCTGCTACTAATGTCTACAGGGGGGGGGGCTGCTGCTGCTGTCTAAAGGAGGGCCCTGCTGTCTACAGGGGGAGGAAGGGGGGCTTCTGTCTAAATGGGGGGCCCTACTGTTTAAATGGGGGCCCACAGGGGGAGGGGGGGCTGCTGTCTAAAGGGACATTGTAACCTCTTTGTTGCTACCCTGTGCCTCTAACAGGGTGACTTCGACATAAATCTAATATTGGCCAAAAAAAATGGCATCCAACCAAGGTCAAACATATGTCCAGCCCCCAGGATAGAATTGTGACTGAGGCTTCTGTCACAATGGCCCTCATTTACTAAGAAAATCGGGTTGTAAGTCTATCTTGCTTTCTTACCCAACTGCTTTTTTCCCCTGGTATTTATTATTATGTCGCATCCTGTTTGTCGCACGTGGGTTTTGTAGGTTTTGGTTTCCAACTCCTCTGAGCTGTCGGGAAAAAATCCACAACAATTCAACAAATTCGGGTTGGAAACCTTAATAAATACGTGGGAAAGCTCAGAAATGTCGGGATACGCCCCTTTTTCGGGTTTGGGAGAATCCACATCGGGTTCGTCGGGAAAAAATGTTGCATAGTGTCGCAGACTGGCGCACGATGTCTGCGACATGGCGCAGACAAAGATGCAACAAAAAAACCCGACAAAAGAGGTCGGGTTTAGAATAGTAAATGAGGGCCAATATCTTCATCCCATAGAGATAGCAGCAGTATACAGATAGAAATCCAAAAGGAAAGAATTACACTGGCACTACCTGGCTTCTATGCCGTCTTCAATGGGGTTTGGCAGGTACACGGAGGATCGCCGTCCAGGATCCGGACGGTGCTACGAGCGGACCAGCAGCAGCAGAGGTAATTAACACAGGTGTAAGAACTCACGTCCACGGCACTCGTCTTGGATCCAAACTTTATTCCCAGCTACGACAGACAACAGGCAACAATTGTTTCGCTCACAGAGCTTCTTCACAGCCTACTTCCCAGAGGCTATCCCTCCTCCTTAAATAGTTCCCAGATACAAAAAACTTTATTGATCAATACAAGATTGCTAAAGAATTTCTTGGTATTTAAATATACATTAAAAAGACTGTGTAATGAGAACTCACGATACACAGTAAAAAAAGAAAGAAATAGCTAAAAACGCACAGTGAGGTTAATATACCTCCAGTAAGGAAATACCACGACTGCTAATTTAAGAAAATGCATTAATATCCTGTCTTTCGTTCAGACCTAGGGGACCCAAAGCGCCCGTTTTCAGTATCAAGGCAGTCTCACATCGCAGTAGTTCTTGATGGCGATCACCTCCCTGTTGCGGACACGTTTTAAACCCAAATATCTCATACATTTGTGGTCCGAGTCATGAAATTCACACATATGTTTGATTAATCTAGGTGACCCAATCTTAGTACGTAGAGAGCGGACATGTTCATTAAAGCATTTGAACAGCGGCCGAATTGTCTTGCTGATATAAAAATGTTTACAATCACACACTATGGCGTATACTACATAAGAGGTTTGACACGTAACAAAATCCCTAATGAAGATTTCCACACGCCACCCACAGACCCTCGGCACACCTGCTGGGCCGGTGCCATCCATGCCAGCCGCAGACGTCTGGAGGAGGAGACCTACAGTGCTGCCAAACTACTGGAGACCGATACCAGTCATTGCCGGAGGCTGACACCTCCGTGCCATACCGCAGAGTCGGCTGTCAGAATGATCCCAGGAGTGGTGAGTGGTGCTGTGCACCGGACCCTGTGCTTTCACTGCTACCGTGTCACCAACGCACATAAAGACTGTACTCCCAATACTGGAAATGTTGTATTACAAAACTGCTACCCTTGATTAAGGTTGACAGTATATTGAAGTGCTGATCATATCATATTCTACAACCATCAATATCCATTCTGACTATACAGAGAAGCTAACATCGCATTTAGCTATTTGAATGCTATTGAGAGACATTTAATAAGGACTACCTATTCCAACTATTTATTCACCATTTTAGATGCAAGTTGCTGATTTTATCATTTTATTTATCTTACTTATTATTTATACCATCGCTACATTTTACTTTGTTCTATGTCGCATGCAAGGGCCCTGCAGGGACAGCGAACAGTAGCTATTAATATATATAGTATCCAATAAATACTTTTATTACTAATACCTGGATCATCTATTACTGTCTATCTCTTTCTTCTTTATTTATACCTATTTATACCTTGAGGACTGGTATTTTAGCTATTTGTTCAGCTATATCCATAATCAATTTAATAGACCTTTGGGTGAAGGTAACACCAGTTAACCTCAGGTATTTATTCTACTGAGTGAGCTACACTCATTTTTACAAGATTTCAGTTTGGCCTAACCGGATACATTGTCCCACCAGGAGACTACTGCCACAGCGGCAGCTCCCACATTTTTGGTTGCCTTTGGGAACTGCATCACGCAGCCTCCCTCTAGGGGAGGAAGTATCCAACATCCCTTTTATCAACATGTCCCTGATATTTCTACATCTTTTGAACGACACCAACGGATTGAATTGAGTTTTTGCCTTCAACAAAGGATCATCAGTAACTAAATGCCAGTTCCTTCTTATAGCAGCCTTAATGCAATCATTAATTGTGCTATGTTTGAAAATAAAAGAAAAACTATCCATCTTCTGTCTACTGTCTGTTCTGTAAAGTAAATGTTGTCTGTTGGGGTGTTTTGCTTTTTCCCACGCCTTCTTAATCACTGGGGTCGGATACCCCCGTTCTTCTAGCTTTTTGCTGAGTATGTTAGCCTGTGAATCAAAGGATGTATCATCATTATTGATGCGGCGTAACCGGATAAATTGTCCGTACGGTAGTGAATCTTTAATGTAGGAGGGATGGTAACTATCCTAGTGTAGTAATGTGTTTGAGGCAGTAAGTTTAGTGTGGACTGTGGTGTGAATCTCAGTATCCACCAAAGTGATGTCTACATCCAGGAATGTGGCCTTTTTATTTCCAAAATTACTGGTAAGTAAGTCATGTTGTAGGTATTACTGTTCATAAGCAACAAAGGGAGAGAATTCTTCCTCAGACCCCGACCAGACGACAAAAATGTTTTCTATATATCTAAGACATAAATGGATATGACTTAGAAAATGGTTGCTAAGGGAGAAGACCATCCCCTCCTCCAAATCCCCTAAAAAAATATTGGCGAAAGGTGGTGCAGCCAGGGTCCCCATCGCGGTCCCCGACCGCTGGCAATACCACTTCTGACCAAACTGGAAGGCATTGTGACTGAGGACAAAAAATAAAGCTTTGCAAATAAAGTCAGCAAAATCCTTGCTAGACTGCGTGTGACACAACTGGTGTCTCACAGCCTGTACACCCGCATCCTGGGGGAAGCGGGTGTACAGGCTCTCCACATCCAGGGTCGCAAGCTTGTAGTCCTCTTGCCACACCATCTGGTCCAAGTGGCCTAAAAAGTCACCAGTGTCCTTAATGTAGAACGGTAGGTATGGAGGATGGGACATAGCAACCAATCCAAGTAGCGTGACAGGGCCTCCTTGACCGAGCCCCTGCCCGCTACTATAGGTCTACCTGGGGGACTAATCATACTTTTGTGCGTCTTCGGAAGGAAGTACCAGTACGGTTCACACAGTCTTGGAAGGACTTACATGCTGATGCTTTAAAACTAACCCACCTGGTGATGACCCGCACGGAAAAAGAATATGCTATAGTTGCGGATGAACTACTAAGAGCAAAGATGGAATTAAAAACCCGGCTTACAGTGATACAATATCAAAATTTTCAGAAACGGATGAATAAACATATTATACCTATTCAAGAGGAAATAAAGGAAAACAAAAAGGAGAAATTCATAAGAGACAAAATGGATTACGAGGCCGGGAAACTATTCCATTGGGGACGCACTAACCATAAACAATGCCGAATGAGACCTAGGAAGAAACAACCGCAAAGGAAAAATGACTATTGGATCACAGACTCTGGGTCTGATTCCAGCACGGAGCTACCTGCACCGAAAGCCAAGTGGCGAAACAGGGGGAACACCCTTTAGGCGGCGCACCCAAAGACGCAGCAAACACGCAAGTGGGTGTGAAGCGCAAACAGGTCTCCTGGCAGAAGTAGGGGAAGCTGCTGCACGGGACACCACAGGTACCTCCATTTCTGTTATCAATTTAACTGATATTGTTCTCTCTAAAGAGTGTACATCGATATTGTCTAAGGGTTTAAGTCTCTGTATACCTTAACAGTTTGATTTTACTGAATTCCAGTTAGATCTCAATTGGGCTATCCGTAAGTGGAACCTGTTTAAATGCTTTGCTGTCCGTGATAGTACCTCTACCATGCCTATTAACTCTAAATGTATAGGAGAGGAACCCGTTAGATCGGATGTATTGAGGTATAGTTTTTACGGCCCCATTACGAGCCATGAACAAGACGTGATACGTGAGTTATTAGATCTACCACCAGAGGAATCCTTAGTCACATTACCTACTACAGATAATTTTTCAGAAGGTGTCCCTTCCAATTTTAACCCCCCCCCCTTGCCTGCTGATTCATCTATTGAGCAATTTCGTGATCGGGTCTTAGATGATGTCAGAGCACTGATTTACCCGACCCCCTCTGAGAATATCTCGGTGGGGGAAAAAATGGCCCTGAAAGAACTCAGCTCACGCTCTGACATAGTAGTAAAACCGGTGGACAAAGGGGGAAATATAGTCATAATGACTAAGGAATACTATTTACAGGAAGCTGCACGTCAGCTAGGTGACACTGAGACTTATGTCCCCCTTGACTCCGACCCCACTAGGAGGTGCCAGGACGGTTTACGTAGCCTTCTCAGAGAAGGGGTTGAGAGAGGCTTTTTCTCTCCCCACATTGCTGACAAGCTGATTTGGAAATACCTTAAGCGTCCGTACTGGTACTTCCTTCCAAAGAAGAAGGAATGTCCAGCGCAAGTTCCCGTTAAAATCCAATCTTTATTCAAACATGTACACCAGGTACGAAGACAGGGTAGACACAGGTGACGCGTTTCAGCCCGTCAAAGGGCCTTAGTCATGGCCTGGTATAACTAAGGCCTTTTGACGGGCTGAAACGCGTCACCTGTGTCTACCCTGTCTTCGTACCTGGTGTACATGTTTGAATAAAGATTGGATTTTAACGGGAACTTGCGCTGGACATTCCTTCTTCATATTGCTATTACCAGCACAGGGTACGGTCCGTACCATTCCGTGCGCAGCAGGACGCAGGAGGTCAAGCTGAACACGGATTGCACAGCTTCTATTCCTTCCAAAGACATACAAAAGTATGATTAGTGCCCCAAGTAGACCTATAGTAGCTGGCAGGGGCTCGGTCACGGAGCCCCTGTGTCACGATTCGGCTTACAGGTTGTGGATCCACTGTGTCAGCGAGGGATTGGCGTGGACCGTGCTGGTGGACCGGTTTTAAGAGGCTACTGGTGTTCACCAGAGCCCGCCGCAAAGCGGGATGGTCTTGCTGCGGCAGTAGCAACCAGGTTGTATCCACTAGCAACGGCTCAACCTCGCTGACTGCTGAGAAGGCGTGGGACAGAAGGACTAGGCAGAGGCAAGGTCAGACGTAGCAGAAGGTCGGGGCAGGCGGCAAGGTTCGTAGTCAAGATGGATAGCAGGAGTTCTGGTAACACAGGCTTTGGACAACACTAAACGTTTTCACTGGCACAAGGCAACAAGATCCGGCAAGGGAGTGCAGGGGAAGTGATGTGATATAGCCAGGGAGCAGGTGGAAGCCAATTAAGCTAATTGGGCCAGGCACCAATCATTGGTGCACTGGCCCTTTAAGTCTCAGAGAGCTGGCGCGCGCGCGCCCTAGAGAGCGGAGCCGCGCGCGCCAGCACATGACAGCAGGGGACCGGGACGGGTAAGTGACTTGGGATGCGATTCGCGAGCGGGCGCATCCCGCTGTGCGAATCGCATCCCCGACGGCCATGTCAGTGCAGCGCTCCCGGTCAGCGGGACTGACCGGGGCGCTGCAGGGAGAGAGACGCCGTGAGCGCTCCGGAGAGGAGCGGGGACCCGGAGCGCTCGGCGTAACCGGACCCCCCCCCCCTTAGGTCTCCCCCTTTCTTTGTCCGGTAACTGCTTCCCATGGGATGAGGACACCGGGAGTGATTGAAGGGTTTCCTCAAAGGCAGGCTGTACAGCAGGAGTGGGAATGGGGAGGGAGGGCAGAGGGTGAAGCTTGGAACGGGGCAGGGTGACACCAGGACGGGGGCCATGAAGAGACACTGAGGCTTGCCTGACGAGACTGGGAGGGGGGGGAGAGGCATTTCTTGTGACAAGCAGAGTATCAGTTCTTGATCTCCCCGGTGGTCCAGTCAAGGGTGGGAGAATGAAGCTGGAGCCATGGCAGACCGAGGAGGACCTCAGAGGTGCAGTTGGGAAGGACGAAAAATTAAATCCTTTCGTGGTGGGGTCCAATGCACATTAAGAGGGGTCTTGTGCGGTAACGCACGGTGCAATCCAATCTAACTCCGTTGACCGCGGAAATGTAGAGCGGCTTGACGAGACGGGTCACCGGGATGCAGAATTTATTCACCAAAGAATACAAAATGAAATTCCCAGAGGCACCAGAGTCCAAGCAGGCCACGGCTGAGAGGGAGGAGTTGGCTGAAGGAGAAATCCGCACGGGCACCGTGAGACGTGGAGAAGCAGACTTTGAACCAAGAGACGCCACACCCACGTGAGCTGGGTGCGTGCGTGCGTTTCCCAGACGTGGAGGACGAATAGGGCAATCCACCAAGAAATGCTCGGTACTGGCACAGTACAGACAAAGATTTTCTTCCCTACGGCGATTCCTCTCTTCCTGGGTCAGGCGAGACCGATCCACTTGCATGGCCTCCTCGGCGGGAGGCCCAGGCGTAGATTGCAAAGGATACTGTGGGAGAGGTGCCCAGAGATCTAAGTCTTTTTCCTGGCGGAGCTCTTGATGTCTCTCAGAAAAACGCATGTCAATGCGGGTGGCCAAATGGATAAGTTCTTGCAGGTTGGCAGGAATCTCTCGTGCGGCCAGCACATCCTTGATGTTACTGGATAGGCCTTTTTTAAAGGTCGCGCAGAGAGCCTCGTTATTCCAAGATAATTCGGAAGCAAGAGTACGAAATTGGATGGCGTACTCGCCTACTGAAGAATTACCCTGGACCAGGTTCAGCAGGGCAGTCTCGGCAGAAGAAGCTTGGGCTGGTTCCTCGAAGACACTACGGACTTCAGCGAAGAAGGACTGGACTGTGGCTGTGGCAGGATCATTGCGGTCCCAGAGCGGTGTGGCCCAAGACAAGGCCTTTCCTGAAAGAAGGCTCACTACGAACGCCACCTTAGACCTTTCTGTAGGAAACAAGTCCGACAACATCTCCATATGCAGGGAACCTTGAGACAAAAATCCACGGCAGAGTCTAGAGTCCCCATCAAATTTGTCCGGCAGGGACAAGCGGAGGCTAGGAGCGGCCACTCGCTGCGGAGGAGGTGCAGGAGCTGGCGGAGGAGATGGTTGCTGCTGTAGCAGAGGCAGAAGTTGCTGTAACATGGCGGTCAACTGCGACAGCTGCTGTCCTTGTTGGGCAATCTGCTGCGATTGCTGAGCGACCACCGTGGGAAGGTCAGCGAGACTTGGCAGCGGCACCTCAGCGGGATCCATGGCCGGATCTACTGTCACGATTCGGCTTACAGGTTGTGGATCCACTGTGTCAGCAAGGGATTGGCGTGGACCGTGCTGGTGGACCGGTTCTAAGAGGCTACTGGTGTTCACCAGAGCCCGCCGCAAAGCGGGATGGTCTTGCTGCGGGAGTAGCAACCAGGTCGTATCCACTAGCAACGGCTCAACCTCGCTGACTGCTGAGAAGGCGTGGGACAGAAGGACTAGGCAGAGGCAAGGTCAGACGTAGCAGAAGGTCGGGGCAGGCGGCAAGGTTCGTAGTCAAGATGGATAGCAGGAGTTCTGGTAACACAGGCTTTGGACAACACTAAACGCTTTCACTGGCACAAGGCAACAAGATCCGGCAAGGGAGTGCAGGGGAAGTGATGTGATATAGCCAGGGAGCAGGTGGAAGCCAATTAAGCTAATTGGGCCAGGCACCAATCATTGGTGCACTGGCCCTTTAAGTCTCAGAGAGCTGGCGCTCGCGCGCCCTAGAGAGCGGAGCCGCGCGCCAGCACATGACAGCAGGGGATCGGGACGGGTAAGTGACTTGGGATGCGATTCGCGAGCGGGCGCGTCCCGCTGTGCGAATCGCATCCCCGACGGCCATGTCAGTGCAGCGCTCCCGGTCAGCGGGACTGACCGGGGCGCTGCAGGGAGATAGACGCCGTGAGCGCTCCGGGGAGGAGCGGGGACCCGGAGCGCTTGGCGTAACACCCTGTCACGCTACTTGGATTGGTTGCTACGTCCCATCCTCCATACCCTACCGTCCTACATTAAGGACACTTGCGACTTTTTAGGCCACTTGGACCAGATGGTGTGGCAAGAGGACTACAAGCTTGCGACCCTGGATGTGGGGAGCCTGTACACCCGCATCCCCCAGGAGGCAGGTGTACAGGCTGTGAGACACCAGTTGTGTCACACGCAGTCTAGCAAGGATTTTGCTGACTTTATTTGCAAAGCTTTATTTTTTGTCCTCAGCCACAATGCCTTCCAGTTTCGTCAGAAGTGGTATTGGCAGCGGTTGGGGACCGCGATGGGGACCGCGATGGGGACCCCGGCCGCACCAACTTTCACCAATATTTTTATAGGGGATTTGGAGGAGGGGATGGTCTTCTCCCTTAGCAACCATTTTCTACGTCATATTCGTTTATTTCTTAGATATATAGATGACATTTTTGTCGTTTGGTCGTGGTCTGAGGAAGAATTCTCTTCCTTTGTTGCTTACATGAACAGTAATACCTACAACATGACTTTTACCAGTAATTTTGGAAATAAAAAGGCAACATTCCTGGATGTAGATATCACTTTGGTGGATACTGAGATTCAAACCACAGTCCACACTAAACCTACTGCCTCAAACACATTACTACACTAGGATAGTTACCATCCCTCCTACATTAAAGATTCACTACCGTACAGACAATTTGTCCGGTTACGCCGCATCAATAATGATGATACATCCTTTGATTCACAGACTAACATCCTCAGCAAAAAGCTAGAAGAACGGGGGTATCCGACCCCAGTGAATAAGAAGGCGTGGGAAAAAGCAAAACACCGCAACAGACAACATTTACTTTACAGAACAGACAGTAGACAGAAGATGGATAGTTTTTCTTTTATTTTCAAACATAGCAAAATGAATGATTGCATTAAGGCTGATATAAGAAGGAACTGGCATTTAGTTACTGATGATCCTTTGTTGAAGACAAAAACTCAATTCAATCCGTTGGTGTCGTTCAAAAGATGTAGAAATATCAGGGACATGTTGATAAAAGGGAGGTTGGATACTTCCTCCCCTAGAGGTTGGCTGCGTGATGCGGTTCCCAAAGGCAACCAAAAATTTGGGACCTGCCGCTGTGGCAGTAGTTTCCTGGTGGGACAATTTATCCGGTTAGGCCAAACTGAAATCTTCATTAGGGATTTTGTTACGTGTCGAACCTCTTATGTAGTATGCGCCATAGTGTGTGAATGTAAACATTTTTATATCGGCAAGACAATTCGGCCGCTGTTCAAACGCTTTAATGAACATGTCCGCTCTCTATGTACTAAGATTGGGTCACCTAGATTAATCAAACATATGTGGGAATTTCATGACTCGGACCCCAAATGTATGAGATTTATGGGTTTAAAACGTGTTGAGGTTCCGCAACAGGGAGGTGATCGCCATCAAGAACTACTGCGATGTGAGACTGCCTTGATACTGAAAACGAGCGCTTTGGGCCCCCTAGGTCTGAACGAAAGACAGGATATTAATGTATTTTCTTAAATTAGCAGTCGCAGTTTTTCCTTACTGGTGGCATATTAACCTCACAGAGCGTTTTTAGCGATTTCTTTCTTTTTTTACTGTGTATCGTGAGTTCTCATTACACAGTCTTTTTAATGTATATTTAAATACCAAGAAATTCTTTAGCAATTTTGTATTGATCAATAAAGTTTATTTATGGAGGAGGGATAGCCTCTGGGAAGTAGGCTGTGAAGAAGCTCTGTGAGCAAAACAATTGTTGCCTGTTGTCTATTGTAGCTGGTAATAAAGTTTGGATCCAAGACGAGTGCCGCGGATGTGAGTTCTTACACCTGTGAGTATACAGATAGAGCTGGTTGGGGAGTGGAGGGTTCAAGGTGCTTCCAGGAGAGTCAGATAGGTGATGATGTCATCCTGTAGTTCACTGGAAGTCACCTGACCCAGGTCTGACCACTTCCTCTGGCATATTAAAGACTGTACAAAAGAGAAGGAGAGAGGTGCGTATGTAGTGAAGCCTGTAATATACAGTACACAATGATGATGGTAAATTTACTTTTTACCAGTAGACATGTATATATATCATGGGTCAGCAGCCTCTTGATTGGCTGATGAAAATTTCTTTCCGGAATTGAAATGTGTTACATTATTAATAAAACTGTATGAAGACATACTTTAACAAATAAATGTAAATAATTTCTACTAATGGGATATGCCTGATAGAATCCTAAAAAAAAAGAAGAAGAAAAAAGAAATCCTAGTTAGTAATTTGCTGTCCCTCCTTCGCTTTTATAATGCCTGATTTCTTAAAGGGGTATTCCAGAATATTTTTTACAGTGCATCTTCAGTGCAGCTCTTCCTCTCTCTTATGTATTGCCCGAAAGGTGTATTTTCACGCCACTATTTGTAGTGGCTACTCTGAAAGGAGATATAACTATTTGAGTCTACGGATTTGAAGTATGTGGATGTGATTATTGCTCCATTTTTGTGGGAGATCTCCAGGTCGAGGAATTCGATCTTTTCAGAGGAGGAGTTCGGCATTAAAGTGATCCCCCAATCGTTGGCATTCACTTCTTCTACTAGTTGGTTGATTTTTTCCTTGGGCCCCCGCCAGGGGATGAACAGGTCATCTAAGTACCTCTTAAAGAGGAAAGCATGATCTCTGAAGAGGGGATTAATTGTGATTTGGGTGTCCTCAAATCACCCCATAAAAAGGTTGGTGTATGACGGAGCTACTCTCATCCCCATCGCGGTTCCGCGTATCTGGTGGAACATTTGTTCCCTGTAAGTGAAAAAGTTATTCTTAACCTCTTCAGGACACATGTCGTACCGGTACGTCATGGGACCCTGGTACTGAAGGACCCATGACGTACATGTACGGGCGTGGGAATTTCGGTCCCTGCCGCGCAGCGGGCAGGGATCGGACCGGGGTAACTGCTGATAGCGATCAGAAGGCACCACGCACAAATGCCCAGGGGGTTCATCAGACCCCCCCCCCCATGTCGGCAAGTGAATTTACACTTGCGATTTGCGCCTATTTCGGGTCATACGGGTCTATGGTGACCCGGAATATAAGGGGGATCGCGGTTGTCTAAGACACCTACGATCCCCCTGAAGGGATAGGAGTGAGGTGGAAGGGGTGCCACCCCTCCTATCCCTGCTATTGGGCATCAGAAGCGAAGACCAATAGCAGATTGGGGGGGTTAACTTTCGTTTTCCCCGTCCTGCCCCCCCCCCCCCCCACAATAGGCGGGACAGAAAGAGGAACCGAAGGGGACCGGGCGCCGAAGATCCACTTACCCGTCGGTGGAGGTTGCGGGACACGATCGGCTGCAGTGATTGGCGCGGGCAGCATGTCGTGCGGCGGAAGAGGACGGCTCCCTGGATCCGACGGAAGCCGGTATGTTGCCTAGCAACATCTGGAGGGCTACAGTCTGAGACCATTATACAGTGGTCTCTAACCTGTAGCCCTCCAGATGTTGCAAAACTACAACTCCCAGCATGCCCAGACAGCTGTTTGGGCATGCTGAAATATGTAGTTTTGCAACAGCTGGAGGGTTACAGTTTGAGACCACTATACAGTGGTCTCTAAACTATATCCCTCCAGACCTTGCAAAACTACAACTCCTAGCATGCCCACATAGCTGTCCGGGCTTGCTGGGATTTGTAGTTTTGCAACATCTGTAAGTACACAGTTTGAGATCACTATTAAGTGGTCTCTAACTGTAGCCCTCCAGATGTTGCAAAACTGCAAATCACAGCATGCCCAAACAGCTGTCTCGGCATACTGGGAGTTGTAGTTGCGTACCTCCAGCTGTTGCATAACTACATCTCCCAGCATGCCCTTGGGTGATCAGTACATGTTGGGAGTTGTAGTTTTGCAACAGCTGGAGGCACATTGGTTGGAAAATACTAACTGAAGGTTTTCCAACCTGTGTGCCTCCAGCTGTTGCAAAACAACAACTCCCAGCATGCACGGTCTTTCAGTACATGCTGGGAGTTGTAGTTTTGAAACAGCTGGAGGTTTGCCCCCCATGTGAACGTACAGGGTGCAATCACACGGGCAGGTTTACAGTAAATTCCGTGCTTCAAGTATGAGCTGCGGCAAATTTTTCGCTGCAGCGCAAATTTCTAGCAGGAAGCTCACTGTAAATCTCCGCCAGTGCAAACGTACCCTAAAAACACTACACTAACACATAATAAAGAGTAAAACACTACATATACACCTCCTACACGGTCCCCCCCAATAAAAATGAAAAACTTATTGTACAGCAGGGTTTCCAAAACGGAGCCTCCAGCTGTTGCAAAACAACATCTCCCAGCATTTCCAGACCGCCACTGACTGTCCAGGCATGCTGGGAGTTTAGTAACAGCTGGAGGCACCCTGTTTGTGAATCACTGGCGTAGAATACCCCTATGTCCACCCCTATGCAATCCCTAATTTAGTCCTCAAATGCGCATGGCACTCTCTCACTTCGGAGCCCTGACGTATTTCAAGGAAATAGTTTAGTGCCACATATGGGGTATTTCTGTACTCGGGAGAAATTGCACTACAAATTTTGGGTGGCTTTTTCTCCTTTTACCCCTTATGAATAGGAAAAGTTGGGGGCTACACCAGCCGGTTAGTGTAAAAAAATAAAAAATTTACACTAACATGCTGGTGTTGCCCTATAATTTTTATTTTCACAAGAGGTAAAAGGAAAAAAAGACCCCCAAAATTTGTAACGCAATTTCTCCTGAGTACGGAAATACCCCATATGTGGGCGTAAAATGCTCTGTGGGCGCATAACAAGGTTCAGGAGAGAGAGCGCACTATGTACATTTGAGGCCTAAATTGGTGATTTGCATAGGGGTGGCTGATTTTACAGCGGTTCTGACATAAACGCAAAAAAAAGGAATACCCACATGTGACACCATTTTGGAAACTACACCCCTCACGGAACGTAACAAGGGGTATAGTGAGCCTTAACACCCCACAGGTGTTTAATGAAAATTCTTCAAAGTTGGATGGAAAAATTAGAAAAAAAATGTTTTCACTAAAATGCTGGTGTTACCCTAAATTTTTCATTTTCACAAGGGAAAATAGGAAAAAAGCCACACAAAATTTGTAATCCCATTTCTTCTGAGTAAGAACATACCCCATATGTGGATGTAAAGTGCTCTGCTGGCTCACTACAATGCTCAGAAGAGAAGGAGTACCATTGGGATTTTGAAGAGAAAATTTGTCCGGAATTGAAGGCCACGTGTGTTTACAAAGCCCCCATAGAGCCAGAACAATGGACCCCCCCACATGTGACGCCATTTTGGAAACTACACCCCTCATATAATGTAATAAGGGGTACAGTGAGCATTTATGCTCCACAGCTCCACTGTTCTGGCACCACGGGGGCTTTGTAAACGCACATGGCCCGACTTCTATTCCGACCAAATTCTGTCTCCAAAAGCTCAATGGCGCTCCTCTTCTTCTGAGCATTGTAGTGCGCCAGCAGAGCACTTGACATCCACACATTGGGTATTTCCATACTCTGAAGAAAAGTCACTGCAGGAGTGTGGTTTTCAGGGGGTGCGGGTCCCCCACTGCCTGCCCCTGAGTGTTGTTGCCTATGCGGATGATGTGACTGTAGCTGGGGTTACAGATTTTGGGGGTCATTGTCTCCTATTACCCCTTGTAAAAATTTAAAATTTGGGGGAAAACCAGCATTTTAGTGACATTTTTTTTTTCATTTACACATCCGACTTTAACAAAAAGTCATCAAACACCTGTGAGGTGTTAAGGCTCACTGTACCCCTTGTTGCGTTCCTTGAGGGATGTAGTTTCCAAAATAGTATGCCATGTGATTTTTTTTTGCTGTTCTGGCAGCATAGGGGCTTCCTAAATGCGACATGCCCTCCAAAAACCATTTAAAAAAAACTCTCCAAAATCATTTCAGCAAAATTTGCTTTTCAAAAGCCAAATGTGACTCCTTCTCTTCTGAGCATTGTAGTGCACCAGCAGAGCACTTGACATCCACACATGGGGTATTTCCATACTCAGAAGAGATGGGGTTACAAATTTTGGGGGGCATTTTGTCCCATTATCCCTTGTAAAAATTTAAAATTTGGGGGAAAACCCAGCATTTTTGTGAATTCTTTTTTTTCATTTACACGTCCAAATTTAACAAAAAGTCGTGAAACGCCTGTGGGGTGTTGAGGCTCACTGGACCCCTTGTTACGTGCCTTGAGGGATGTAGTTTCCAAAATAGTATGCCATGTGATTTTCTTTTGCTGTTCTGGCACCATAGGGGCTTCCTAAATGCGACATGCCCCACAAAAACAATTTCAGAAAAACTCACTCTCCAAAATCCCACTGTCGCTCCTTCCCTTCTGAGCCCTCTACTGCGCCCGCTGAACACTTGACATACACATATGAGGTATTTTCTTACTCATTTTAGGAAGATTTCTCTCCTTTTACCCCTTGTAAAAATTCAAAAACTGGGTCTACAAGAACATGCCAGTGTAAAAAATGAAGATTTAGAATTTTCTCCATCAATTTGCTGCTATTCCTGTGAAACACCTAAAGGGTTAACAAACCTTTTGAATGTCATTTTGAATACTTTAAGGGGTGCAGTTTTTATAATGGGGTCATTTGTGGGGTATTTCTAATAAGAAGGCCCTTCAAATCCACTTCAAAACAGAACTGGTCCCTGAAATATTTCGATTTTGAAAATTTTGTGAAAAATTGGAAAATTGCTGCTATACTTTGAAAACCTCTGATGTCTTCCAAAAGTAAAAACATGTCAACTTCCTGATGCAATCATAAAGTAGACATGTTGTATATGTGAATCAATATATAATTTATTTGGAATGTTCATTTTCCTTATAAGCAGAGAGCTTCAAAGTTTTAAAAAATGCAACATTTTCAATTTTTTCATCAAATTTTGGAATTTTTCACCAAGAAACAATGCAACTATTGACAAAATTTTACTACTAACATAAAGTAGAATATGTCATGAAAAAACAATCTCGGAATCAGAATGAAAGGTAAAAGCATCCCAGAGTTATTAATGCTTAAAGTGAAAGTGGTCAGATGTTCAAAAAATGGCCGGGTCCTACAGTGAAAATTGGCTGGGTCCTTTAGGGGTTAAGCACTAGTTCAAGGCATGCTATGAGGAATGTGGCTTGTCCTGATGGTATATTGGTGTCCTTCTCTAGGTAATCCTTGGTGCACTCAATCCCAAGATCATAACGTATGTTGATGTAGAGTGCTGTCACGTCCTTCATGACAAGGGTTATGTCTTCTTCCCATGGTATGGGTTTCAGTAGTGATATGAGTTGGTCGGAGTTTTTTAGGTAGCTGGGGAGATTTTGTACGTATTCCTGTAGTAGAAGATCAAGGTATTGTGATATGTTGCAAGTATTACTGTTTATGCCGGAAATTATGGGTCTTCCTGGTGGGCAGGTGGGATCTTTTTGTTTCTTTGGGAGGTGATAGTAATAGGGCACTGACGGATTTGGGATGGACATAAACTTTTTCTCTTGTTTGATGAGACCTTCATTTATTGTAGACAGCATCCTTTTCTGCAATGTTGGGAAGGGGTCGTCTTTTACTGTTATGTAGTAGTTTTCGTCCTTCAAGATTTTGCAGGCTTCATGGTGGTAATCCTCGTAATTTTGGATAACCAAGCTTCCGCCTTTGTCGGCAGGTCTGATGATAATTTCTCTTTTTTCCTTGAGTTCTTTCAGAGCCTGTTTGGGTGCTTTCCTGGTATTGTGGATTCCTCTTTTTCTTGTCTATTTGGATGACATTCTCATCTATTTGCCCAATCTCCACACTCATCGTTCACACCTCCGCCAAGTTTTATAGCGTCTCCAAGAAAACCATCTCTATGCAAAACTTGAGAAGTGTACTGGAAAAGACCAGCCTTCCGTTTCTAGGGTATATTGTTACCAGTCAAGGCCTACAAATGGATCCTAACAAGTTGTCCGCTGTACTGGATTGGCCTCTACCTTCTGGCTTGAAAGCGATTCAGTGTTTCCTCAGCTTTGCCAATTATTATCGGCAATTTATTCCTCACTACTCCACCTTGGTTGCTCCCATCGTTTCTCTTACCAAGAAAACTGCTAATCTGAAGGTCTGGACTCCTGAGGCCGAAGAAGCATTCAAACAGTTAAAGTCCGCCTTCGCTTCTGCTCCTGTGTTGTCAAGACCCGATCCAGGCAAGCCATTTATTTTGGAAGTAGATGCTTCTTCAGTTGGTGCAGGGGCAGTTTTGACATAAAAATCCTCCAAAGGAAAAACTTTAACCTGCGTTTTTTTTTTCTAAGACCTTCTCTCCTGTGGAGAGAAATTATACCATTGGAGATCACGAGCTGTTGGCTATCAAGTTGGCCTTGGAAGAATGGTGTCATCTCTTGGAGGGCTCTGTACATCCACTTACTATTTATACTGACCACAAGAACTTACTCTATCTACAGACTGCCCATTGTCTCAACCCTTGACAGGCTCACTGGCCTCTGTTCTTGTCCAGATTTGACTTCCAGCAGAGAAGAATCTTTGGGCTGATGCTCTATATAGATCCTCTGAAGAGCGAGACCAAGAATCTCACCCTCAACATATTGTTCGTCCTAATCGTCTCATTTCCACAGCACCAGCAAGTCTTTAGCACCTGCATCCTGGGAAGACTTAAATAACTCCCCATCTAAGACTCCGAGTCTTGAAATGGGGTCATTACTCTTTGTTGGCCAGTCATGCCGGTATTCCGAAGTCCTTGCAACTCATCTCCCGACAGTATTGGTGGCCAACTTTAAAACAGGATGTCGTTGACTTCGTTCGTTCCTGTTCGGTCTGTGCCCGGAACAAGACCCGTTGTGCCAAGCCTGCTGGTCTACTACATCCTTTGCCAGTTCCTGAGCTGCCCTGGACCGACATAGAAATGGATTTTATTACTGACCTTCCTTATTCTGGAGGCAATACGGTCATCTGGGTTGTTGTGGACTGATTTTCTAAAATGGCTTGCCAAGCTATTACTTTGTCATATCTTCTGGCTCCATGGGTTGCCTACTCATATTGTCTCCGACCGGGGAGTCCAGTTCGTCTCTAAGTTCTGGAGGGCCCTCTGCTCACGTCTCCAAGTTAAATTGGACTTCTCCTCAGCTTACCACCCTCAATCCAATGGGCAGGTCGAAAGGGTGAACCAGGTACTGGGGCACTATCTCCGCCATTTTATCTCTGCTTGCCAAGAAGACTGGGCCGATATACTACCCTTGGTCGAGTTTTCTTACAACCATAGGGATTCTGAGTCCACTGGGACATCACCCTTCTTTGTGGTCTATGGGCTTCATCCTCGTCCTCCTCTTCCCTTGTCCTCTTCTTCCGGAGTTCCTATGGCTGACGAACTAGTACAGAATTTGGCCTCCATCTGGCAGAAGACTCGTCACTCCCTTCTATATGCCACGACCCGTATGTAGTTGCAAGCAGACAAGAAAAGATGCCCTCCTCATGAATTCTCTCCTGGGGAAAAAGTGTGGTTATCCTCCAAATATATATGCTTTAAGGTACCCTCTTATAAATTGGGTCCACGCTATTTGGGTCCCTATAAAGTAAAAAAAATACTTAATCCCATGGCTTATTCCCTCCTTCTGCCTTCCTCTCTCTGGATCCCAAATTCCTTTCATGTCTCCCTCTTGAAGCCTGCCATCCACAATCGTTTTTCTCAAAAGGACATCTCACCTTCCCCCATCTCTGGTACCTCTGATGTTTTTATGGTAAGGAAACCTTGGACTCCAAGCTGGTCAGAGGAAAAGGCTTCTTTCTTGTGGATTGGGAAGGATTCGGGCAGGAGGAAAGGTCTTGGGAGCCACAAGACAATATCCTGGACCAAGACCTTCTCATGAAATTTCTGAACTGCAAAAGGAGGGGGAGACCAAAGGGGGGGGTACTGTAACACTTTGCGCTCCAGCCGCACGCACTGGCCACGAGCGCATTGTTCCCTTCTCTCATGTTGCCAGCGGGACTGGGATTCACATCGCGGGACGCACTTGCATGCGAATCCCAGCCTGTCACTTACCACTTACCCCTGCTGCCTCTTCTGCTGCTTCTCAGCTCCAGCGCACGCGTCCCCTAGGGAATGCACGCGCCTGAGCTTTGAAATTTAAAGGGACAGTACACCCATAACCGAATCGAATATGATCGTATTTCTGAAGAGTTAAATAAAGCCAAGAATGTATACAGAAAAAGAGTGGAGAACGAAGTTGCAAGTGCGTTTTTTTCTAAAATAGAACCGAAATTGAAGGCTCTACAGGAAGAGACCAAAAGCAATAAAAGAGAGAAATATCTACGAGATATGCAAGATTATGAAAATAATAAAGTCTTCAATTGGCATATAAAAAGTTACAATACTGAATCCTCTGGTTACATGAAGAAAAATTATCGAAAATTTGCTAAAACCGCAACAGCTTCCTATAACGAACAGAAGTCTGAACAGGTCTCTATTCCATCTGCAACTAACATCCCTTTAGAAAAGCCCATACGTGACACTCAAGGAGAAAAAGTTATAAAGGAACAAAAGAAAAGAAAAGTGAACCCATAGAAGATCTAGTAACAGCTACTACTAACAACGTAATCAACTTAACTGAACATGAATTGGATAGCAGCACCATCTCACTACTGTCAAGAGGACTTAACTTTGGACTGTCAGAAGACTTCAATCCCACAACATTTGAAATAGATCTGGAATGAGCAATCAGGAACATTAATCTTAAAAAATATTATGCTAACAGACCATCAACAGAATCTGATCCATACCCAGGAGAATTACCAGTCAGGACTGACAATCTGGGACTTATACCCACGGATTTCTCCGATCATGAAAGGAAATGCATCGAAATGATGGTCACAGAATTTGGGACACTGAGTGATGTACCGAGTTCAGATAATTTAACTTACAGGTTTAATAAAGGAAAAAGGTCGACATTCTCACCCCCTGTGGCACCGGGTGAGTGTGTCGACCTATTCCAAAAAGCAGTCCAAAAAGATGTGAAATCTGTCTTATATCCTCTAATAGTTAATAATTTACCTGTTAAAGAACAAGAAGCTCAAATTAAACTCAAGAAACGGAGTGATATTGTTATAGTTAGAGCGGATAAAGGAGGGAGTGTAGTGGTGGTCTCTAAGACACAGTATAATGAAGAAGCCAAAAGGCAATTGTCAGACCATACCACATACACTCCCTCTTGAGCGATCCAACTAACAAAATATTAGAGAATCTGAAAGGTTTTTTGAGTAAATCTGTGTTTGAAGGCATTATCTCGAAAAAAAAAACGTTGATAAGTTAACTCCTGAATGCCCATGCCCTGCAAAATGGTATAATCTACCAAAAGTGCACAAGTCACTGAGCCGACCCCCTGGGCGACCCATCGTCGCGGGGATCGGCTCAGTGACTGAGCACTTGTCTCAGTACATAGATTTTTTGCTTCGTCCTATTTTGCCCACAATTCCAGCGTACATTAAGGACACTAGTCACCTATTATCTATAGTGAATGATTTACCGTGGGAAGAAGGTTGGAGTTTATGTTCCATTGATGTCACTAGCCTGTACACCCGTATCCCCCACGATACGGGTGCGCAGGCAGTGACTGAAATTTTAAAAATAACAGAGAACTCCGAACAGTATATTAAATTTGTTCAAGACGCCCTCAGATTCGTCCTACAGAACAGTACTTTTGTATATGAAGGTAGGTGGCATAGACAGGACACCGGTACCCCGATGGGGACACCGGTGCCCTGTACATACGCTAATCTGTATTTAGCTAATTTTGAGAATAACATAGTATATACTACCACTAACCCATTCATTAAATACATAAGAACTTATGTTCGATTCGTGGACGATATTCTGTTAGTATGGTCAGGAAATAAAAAACAATTCTATCAGTTTGTAGATTACCTTAACAATGCCAAGGGATATAATATGCCGTTTACACACCAATATGGCGGTGATACGCTGGAATTCCTAGACATCAAATTAATAGTGAAAGAAGGGAAATTAATAAGTGAAGGCTACAGGAAGGAAGTGGCAAAGAATACGATACTTCACTATCAAATTTCCCATACACAAGCAGTCAAAAATGGTATTCCATACGGACAGTTTTTACGTTTAAAAAGAAATAACACACAAGACTCAACATATCAAAAACAGGCAACTGAGTTAGAAAGAAGACTGATAGAACGTAACTACCCAGTAGATCTAATAAAGAAAGGGAGACAAAAAGCAGATGGAAAAAATAGAGAAGAATTGTGTAGAAAAAAACAAAAAAACGCGCCTTTGAATAGGTTCACGTTCATATTTCAGAACTCACCGGTAAATAAAATGATAGAGAGAGCAATTAGGAGGAACTGGTATATATTAGAGACAGATGAAGACCTCAAAGAAATGGCAGGAAAGAAACCTTTAATCTCATATAGGAAAACAAAAACAATAGGTGAAGTATTGAAACAAGCACAGAATACACAAAAAGATAAAGAAAAGAAGAGAAAAACAGACTGGTTAACTAGTAACGTACCAATAGGTAATTTCCAATGCAAAAATTGTAAATTCTGTAAATATCATCTTGGCTTGCAAACATTCAGAATAGGTCCAATCACCCATACGGTTAGCGAACTTATTACGTGTAAGACAAAAAGCGTGGTTTATGCTATATTCTGCCCATGCGGCTTCTACTATATAGGAAAAACAATCAGACAAATGTGCGCTAGAATTAGAGAGCACTTTTACTCTCTACGCACTAAAAAGGGGCTCCCAGATTTATTTCCCACGTAGTAGAAGCCCATGGAGGAAGTCATGAGTCTTTAAGATTTGCAGGAATAGAAAAAGTTACTGCACGGCCGGGGCTAAGATCGGACAAAAACCTTCTTAGAAGAGAGACACAATGGATAATTGCTACTGACGCAACAGGAGTCTTAGGGCTCAATGATAAAGTTGATGTCTCAGTTTGCTTCTAAGAATGTTTTTTACGGTACCAGTCTTGACAGTCTGAACAATGAGCTAGATCTAAGTAGGAACAAGCTTAACAAAGCAATCTCCTCTCCTTCTTTTAACGTCACAAGGTGTGTTTGATGGTGATAGGTCTAATTACTAAACTCACCTGTATAAGAAGATGACACGTTCCGGTAAAGAGTTAGGCCCGTTGAAGCACTACTAAGTGCCTCTCTGTGGTACCCCCCTTGTACCATCCGTCATCTCCCCGAGAACTGTACTCCGGCTGTGAGAAATGTGCAATAAAATCTGCTGAATTGGAAATCCGCTGAGTGCCGACTTTTCTTTGTTTCCTCATGCACTGATATTATATTCTACGTGAGTCTGAGCACCACCGTATCCTCACTCCGCTACAGCGACTTAGTGTCCACCCGCCTTCAGGTACAGAAGCCAGCAGTGCCGAACTACTCTTCCATACGCTACACCCATAATTATGTTTCACACCTGAGACTACTCTATAAGTCCCTGCACCTCCCACACTTCCCTGCTGGATCTTCAGTGCACCTAGCCTGAGATTAAGCATTCCATATTGCCTGTCTGCCTTACCTGTGTATCCAGACCTTCCCGCTCTGTTATTTGACTCCGCACCTCCTGCCTTGACCTTCTGTTACATTTGACTATGCTACTGCCTTATCGTTCGGTACCTTGCCTTGCCCAGCTACCTGTGTGGTCGAGCCGTGTCGGGGGTAGCGACCTGGGTGTTGCATGCTGCAGCAAGTCCATCCTGCCTTGCGGCGGGCTCGGGTGAAGACCAGCAGCACCTTAGACTCCACTCCCCAATACGGTCTGAGTCATCAGCCACACAGGTAAGAGGATCCACATCCAGCGCCGTAACAGGTACTCACCTTGTCCCGTCCCATGGCAGGGATCTTTGGTAATCTCCTCCGTTAGCTCCACCTTGGGCACCAGGCTTTGGGCACGGGCAGAGCTTACTGATGTCACCGCTGCTGCGAGACCCAGCAGAGAGCAGCAGTGGCTTGGGGCATGGGCAGAGCTTAGTGACGTCACCTCTGCTGCTCCCTGCTGGGTCCTGCTGTGAGAGAACTGCAGTGGTTACATCACTGAGGAGACCAAGGATGGGGTGCAGGGGGTGGAACTGAGGAGACCAAGGATGGGGTGCAGGGGGGGGGGCTGAGGAGACCTGAGGAGACAAAGGATGGGGTGCAGTGGGTGGAGTTGAGGAGACCAAGGATGGGGTGCAGGGGGGAACTGAAGAGACCAAGGATGGGGTGCTGGGGGAGCTGAGGAGACCAAGGATGGGGTGCAGGGGGGGGAGCTGAGGAGACCAAGGATGGGGTGCAGGGGGTGGAGTTGAGGAGACCAAGGATGGGGTGCTGGGGGAAGCTGAGGAGACCAAGGATGGGGTGCAGGGGGAGCTGAGGAGACCAAGGATGGGGTTCAGGGGAAGCTGAGGAGACCAAGGATGGGGTGCAGAGGGGGAGCTGAGGAGACCAAGGGTGGGGTGCAGGGGGGGCAGCTGGGGAGACCAAGGATGGGGTGCAGGGGGAGGCAGCTGGGGAGACCAAGGATGGGGTGCAGGCGGGAGCTCTGAGGAGACCAATAATGGGGTACAGGGTCCCCCTCATATTTCTAAGGAAGAGACAAGCAGAGTTTAGGTCAAGAGACAACTGCAGGAGCGGGATGCAGCACTGGAGCAGGAGGAGGCTGAGGCTGTTGCGGCTGTTGTTGAGCAGACTGCTGCATCATGGCAGACAACTGACTTAACTGTTGTGCCTGCTGGGCCAACTGCTGCAACTGAAGGGCCACGATAGAAGCGAGATCCCGATTATCAGGCAGAGGAACCCTAGCGGGATCCTGCTGTTACGGTTCTGGATGTGGATCCTCTAACCTGTGTGACAGATGACTCTGACTGTATCGGGTAGCGGAATCTAAGGTGCGGCTGGTCTTTACCAGAGCCCGCCGCAAGGCAAGATGGGCTTGCTGCGGCAGGTTACATCCAGGTCGCTACCCCTGACACAGCTCGATCCACACAGGTAGCTGGGCAAGACGAGGTACCGGAGGATGAGGCTGAAGTGTAGTCAAACTTAGCAGGAGGTCAAGGCAGGCGGCAAAGGTGATTAGTCAAATAACGTAGAAGGAAAATCTGGATACATGGGTAAGGCAGACAGGTAACAAGAAATGCTTAATCTCAGGCTAGGGGCTCTGAAGATTTGGCAGGGAAGTGGGGGAGGAGCTAACTTAAATAAGGTATGGGATGGACCAGACACCAATTAGTGGTGCGCTTGCCCTTTAAACCTAGAGAAGGTGCCTAGCGCGCAGAAAAGCAAAGAGCCGGGCAGCAGCAAGTAATGATTGGGTCGTGATTCGCATGCAAGCACATCCCGCGATGAGAATCGCGGTCCCGCTGGGAGAACGAGGCAACGAGCGCACACAGTCGGGGTGCGGGACTGGAGCACTCCCTGTGACAATCAGTTGACAGGTTTTACACAAATTAACACCTACAGGCATTGTATACCCCCCCCCCCCCCCCAATAAAATAATAAAATATAAGATAATTGTTTATACTATACATACAGAACAATTTATCAAAACGAATTATTAATAAAACTTCAGCGGAGATTAGGAGATGCAGATAATGTAATGGTTACTATGCCTTTGGCAGTTCATGTACATAACATGTAAAAATACATATAAACTATTCAAAAATTAATTTTTATTGTATACGCATAAAGTACATCACATGGGCAATGACCAACAGTTCACATAGAATTATAGTGCAAGTGCATTATAGAGAGCCATAGCTTAAACAAAAGCTTTTGGTATACTTTATATATGCAACTACATTAGGCCTGCCAGACATGCACATACATTTAACACAGGCATAAAAGAAAGTGCAACAACATTTGCAACTGACTGGTATGTAACCTTCACCCTGTAACACCAAGAATGCACTTTTCAGTGTCCCTTCTTTAGAGATTGGTATTTTACACAACATTGAATGAGAACACCAAACATCTTCTGCCACACTCTGTGTTGGATTTTTATCTGAAGTTTTATAATTCTTTCCAATGTTTTACATGACAACCCTTTATTTAAGGCATTGCTGTCTTGCAGTTATCCCAGTCCACAGCTCTGTAATGACCCATTTAAATGCATTTTGTTTACTTAGCCTGGTATTAGTTTTATAAATTGAAATACAAGGCCATAATGTATTTTTTTTCTAAACTTTGTGATTTCCCTACTTGATATTGAAAACATATGTAATTGATTGAAATATATTAGCTAAGCAAAAACTTGGTGCGTTTTTGCAAAAAGGGAATGGCCCAAATGTACCAAACTTGCACAAATGCCCAATAAACTAAGCCACATTAAAAGTAAAACTAGAGAATCTAAAGATGCACCAGATTTTTAAGCTAGAGCCACTTGTAAAAATCTGGTGCATATGTAGAATGGCTAATCTAATCAGAATCACACTCTTTTATTTATTTATTCCCCCTTCCTGTTGTTTTGTGTCACATCTATCACATCGTACCCGCCCTAGACAGGGGGTCCACAACCACAGTGCCGGTCCCTTCCTAAATAAGTGAGGGACAGTGTCAGATCAAAACAATAAACTACAAAACTTACAAAGGTTGGGAAACAGCTGGAGGCACACAAAACTAACAGAAATAAACATAAACATACACACACACACTGATTGGGAAGTCATTGAGCCGAGTTAAAGACAGGAGGGAACAAAGCACAATAACAGAGTGATCAAAAGCCAAGCCAACAAGTCACAGAACCAGATTAGACAGTATAAGTACAGGGATTGCTAGTTGCAGTTACAAGAACTTTCACAGGTGAAAAATAAATGGGAAAGGCTTCCTTATATATCCCTGTGCAGCTAGCAGGAGGATTCTAATTGGCTAAGTAAGCTGAACCACACCCAGAAGCACAGAGGCATAGTACCAGCAAGAAAATAACAACAGGGCTAGAAAGCATTAACCTTACAGGATCTGGCAGAACCAGTCATCACAATGGCCCTTGTTTACTATCGTAAACCCAAGGGATTTTGTCGAGTTGTTCGCCAGAAATTCTGTCTGCCAGAATAGAGAAAAACCCGACTAACTCTCTATTTTACTGGAAAAAAAATCAAAAAGGGGCGTGGTTATCGGGGAAAGAGCCGTGGACACCGAAAAGGGGCATGTTCCTGACATTAACCCAACAAAAACCAAACATATTTACTAAGGTTTCCACTGAAAATGTGGTGGATTTGAGCTGAGGAAAACCCGACAGATCAGAGCATGAGTAAAAAAAAAAAGCAAAATGTAGGGAAAAGTGCAAAATGTAGGAAAAGCTTCGTAAATACCGTGGAAATTTTTTTAGGGAATTAAAACCCACAAAGAAAACTGCACTCCACTCTTAGTATATCAGGGCCAATATCTGTGATTTATGTGTTAGCTATGAAGGAATAAATCTGAGTATGTATGTTCTGTACAGGCAATAGTAATGGGCAGCTCTTACAGCGCTGGCATTCTAAGCTTAAATCTCACAGAGGACAACGGCCCAAATTTACTAAGAATGTTGGGTTTTTATGAGTGAGAAATGCTGTTTAAGCCTTGCATAGTTTCACAGTTTCCGGGGCACACAGGTCGGGAGAGTTCAAACAGATTTTTCTTGGCAGGAATTTCCAGCCATTTATCACAACATTTTGGCCCTCATTTACTAAGAGTGGGGTGTAGGTTTCTTTGTGGGTTTTCATTCCCTACAATTTATTTTCCACAGTATTTACTAAGGTTTCCCTACATTTTCCACTTTTCATACACTTTGCTTTTTTTACACCTGCTCTGATCTGTAGGGTTTTCCTCAGCTGAAATCCACCACATTTTCTGTGGAAACCTTAGTAAATATGTTGGGTTTTTGTGAAAATGTCGGGGACATGCCCCTTTTCAGAGACCACGCTCCCTTTTCCCAGTGGCCACGCCCCCTTTTGGGTTTTCTTCACAAAATGGAGAGTTAGTCGCGGTTTTTTAAATTCTGGCGCAAATTCTGGCGCAGACAGAATTTCTGGCACAATGTGACAGAATCTGGCGCACAACCTGACAAAACATGTTGGGTTTGCAATAGTAAATGAGGGCCTTTGTGTTAATTCCTTAGTAAATAGGTAGGGTTGTGAAAACATGCCCTTTTTTTGTCAACCACCCTGGTGTCCATATCCCGGGTGTCCATGGCCCTTTTTTGGCTTTGACGAGTAATCTATTTTGGCGCATTGTGGCAGAAATTCTGGCACAGACACAATTTGTGGCATAATGTGCCAAATTGTGGCACACAACACGATAAAAGAAGGTCAGGTCCACAATAGGGAATTTAACTGCAGGGAGTTTGTATGTTCTCCACAATTTTGAAAAAAAAAATTCATTCACTTGATTTACTCATCTCTAGTAAGGTGTGGCCACATGTTCTTTTTAAAGGGGTACTCCGCTGGTAGACATCTTATCCCCTATCAAAAGGACAGGGGATAAGATGTCTGATCGTGTGGGTCCCGCTGCTGGGCCCCCTGCTATCTCCCTCAGCACCCGGCATTATAAACACCAGGTTTCTGCATCACAGACATGCCCCTGCATGACTTCACGCCACTCCCCCTCTATTCATGTCTATGGGGGTGTGTGTTGGCCAACACGCCCCCTCCGTTAGACATGAATGGAGGGGGAGTGGCGTGACATCCCAAAGGGCCATGACATCACAATCATGGCATCCGACTTGAGTCACTCATGTTTTTCTGGATCTGCTTCTTGGTTATTTGTTTGTATTGTTATACAGTGTGAAAATATGAACATTATTTTACAATTTTCTGATGTATTTTGTGTCTCATTTCTTTATCGTTTTCCACACATCTGCTTGCATTTAGTCATTGGAAATATTCTTGGTTATATTCGGGAATGTGCACTGACTTGCAGAAACCTAAATACATGACAATGCACCAGCCTATATGCATTAGGATTTACACATTTGTAAAGTATTATTTATTGTTCTGCTGTACATTTCAGCTACATAAAGCATATGTGATGTAAAACATTCATCTACTGTTTTATGTATTGGCACAGTAAATAAATAAAATGTAAACCATGCCTAACCAAGAGTGCACATGAATATAGATTTTAAAGAAGCACGTTTACACCCTTTCCATAATAAAGTGCACTTTAAACAACATAAAAACATGCTAGGGGGGGGGGGGTTGATAGCAATGTTTACACGGCGCCTGACAAATTTCAATATCAGGTTAAGAATGACACTTGTTATACAGTAATAAATCAATGGCAAGCCACTTAGTAATCTGAATTATATGCTTAGTTGCACTTCATTTTCCTATAATTTAGCTGAATAGATGCTGAACGCTTCTGTAACATCACCTACACGTGATACTTAAGTTTGGTTCTCTCCTTTAGTATTCCTGTTGATGAAGAAGAAGAGCTGTATGCAATATTCAGTATGTATCTTATATAATGGAACGTCTGGGAAGGAACCGGCACTGTGTTCAGGACTCCAGGTCCAGGTGGGTGCTCTGCTGCTGGGGACAGGACTCAACGTCCCATGAACTTCACATCCAAAATGAGAAAGAAGCTGCACTCCGAGATAGCATAAAAATAGCGTGGTTTATTCACCATTGTGATACGGTGCTATGTTTCAGTCTGCACAATGAGACCTTTCTCAAGCCAATTAAACAACCTACATCACTTCCTTTTATATAATACTTGCCAGTGACATCAGTGTTTACAATTTGCATAATATATTCCTTATAAACAAACACCAAAAAATACAATAATATACAGTGTAATATATCCTATCAAGCATAGAATATTCTGATCTTCAACTATATCACAACTTCCAGTGTAAACATATTTCATCATAAAGTGGGTTGTGACTCACCAGATCATTCTCAGTATCCAGTAAATGCCCCCATCATCCCTTCAACATGCTGCCTCAGCTTGTAAACAGAGAGCGCAGGACTGGAACTTATGTCCATACTTGTGTTCTTGCAATGTTTTACATGGGCTGCAGAGGACCAGCCAATGTCACAATTGCTCACGTATGCGTCCTGCACTCACATATCAAAGCATATCAAAGTCAGCGGTCAGACAAAGAGAGAATCCGCACTTCAACAGCAGCACATGCACTGTGTGCGCTCTGCCATGCATACGGCCATCTTGTATATGGGAAAAACACCTCCTAAGCCCACTTCTTAAGAACATATGGAACAGTAACTGGCAACTTCTAAGTAATGTCCCCCAGGTCATTTGGGTACAACATATCATCCCCCATACTAGTAAGAAATCAGATAAATAAGAAATGATTTCTTAATATAATATAATATATCTAATTTCTGACTAGTATGGGGGATGTTATGTTGTACCCAAATGACTTGGGGCCATTACTTAGAAGTTTCCAGTTACCTCTGGCATTCCTCGACCACATAGGCGGCTGAGGAGATTCGAGGTATAGATGGGAAACAGCAACTCGTAGTCTGGATAGCAGAAGGTATGCCAATCTGAGGAAAGAGGAAATACCCTCCGAAACGCGTCATTGGAAGCTCTATTAATAAACGCAGTGCCTCCGGGCACTTTACTTTCCATACATATTCGTGTTTCATTAACCTGGATCTGCGAACAGCGCCTAGACAAGGTTCCGTTTTTTTTCTCTCTCTTCATTTCTTCTTGATCGTACAGGAGAAGATTTCATCCTCTCCTGTTGGACCGTGGGCCGTGCAGTTCGCTTCCACATGCTGAGTAACCCTAAAGGGTGATATGCCTATTTCTACATACTTCTCGTGAACAGCCATTTTATAGACTCGCGGCTCCCCTAGTCCCTGATTGGGACACAGATACCCTGGGTAATAAACGAGGCGCAGCCCTCTCCCCTTTTTTCTTTTTCCACAGGTCTGGATAGCAGAAGGTCAGGGCTGGCATCACAGGTGTGTAGTCAGGAACGAAGCAGGAGGTCAGTAGGCAGACGGCACAGGAGCAAGGTCAGGAACATAGCAGGGGGTCAGTAACAAGGCAAGACAAAACACAGTAATGGTTTCTCAATGGCACAAGGCAACAAAGATCCAGCAGGGATGTGGGGGAGGAGCAGGAACTTATGGAGGAGACACAGGTGTTTCACATAATTATGGGCGTACTGCCCACTTAAATCTTAAAGCTCTGGTGCACGCATGCCCTAGGAGACGGGGACTCGTGCGCTGGTGCTGAGAGGCAGAAGAGGAGGCAGCAGGGGACTGAGGTGAGTGACGGGCTGAGATTCGCATGCGGGCATGTCCCGCGATGCAAACCCCAGCCCCGCCGGTGCACAAACCATAACAGTACCCCCCCCCCCTTTGGTCTCCCCCTCCTTTTGCGGTTCAGAAATTTCCCGAGAAGGTCACGGTCCAGGATATTAGGCCGAGAAATTAGGAGTAAAGTCTTTCATACACCCGGATGACCTGTCAACAGAGAAGAATGACTGGCGGGCACAAAGGATTTTCTAGGAGGAACTTAATGAATATCGGCAGGAGTGACAGAAATCAAGCGATCAGGGGGAATAATATGCATTGGCGTGGAGTCCAAACCTATGATGTCAGAGGACCAGGAAAGAGCATCAGCACTGATGTTCTTGTTAGCTGGACAGAAGTGAATGTAGAAATTGAATCTAGAAAAGAACAAAGACAACCTTGCCTGATGAGGATTCAATCATTGAGCAGACTGAAGGTACAGAAGATTCTTATGATCTGTGTAGATGCTGACCGGATGAGAAGACCCTTCCAATAAATGTCACCATTCCTCCAAGGTAAGCTTAATAGTGAGGAGTTCTCAATCTCGAATGGAGTAGTTCCTTTCAGCAGGGGAAAAAGTCTTGGAAAAGAAAGCACAACTTACAGTCTTACCCTTGGCATTTCTTTGGGTAAGAACGGCCCCAGCTCCAACAGAAGAGGCATCAACCTCCAAAGCGAAGGGCTTCTCCGGATCAGGTCTTGAAAGCACGGGACCAGAGAAAAAGGCAGACTTTAAATGGGAGAAGGCCTGTTCGGCCTCAGGAGGCCATGTCTTGGGATTATAGCCCTTTTTGGTGAGAGCCACAATCGGAGCAGGCCAGAATTACGAGGCCAATCCAATACCGCAGACAGTTTATCTGGATCTATCTGCAGGCCTTGATGAGAAACAATGTAGCCAAGAAACGGGATACCAGACTTCTCAAATAGGCATTTCTCCAGTTTGGCATAGAGATGATTCTTCCAAAGGTGTTGAAGAACCTGACGAACATGAGTACGATGCTCCTCTAAGTTGGTAGAGAAGATGAAGATGTCATCTAAGTACACAACAACACAGGTGTAGAGAAGGTCCCGGAAGATATCATTGACAAATTCTTGGAAAACGGCTGGGGCATTGCAGAGATCGAAAGGCATCACAAGATACTCAAAATGACCATCAAGAGTATTGAAGGCCGTTTTCCATTCATCTCCCTCGCGGATACGAATAAGGTCATATGCACCCCGTAGGTCCAACTTGGAGAAGACCTTGGCTCCTCGAAGACGGTCAGAAAGTTCGTAGATAAGAGGAAGTGGATAACGATTTTTGACCGTAATCTTGTTAAGTCCCCTGTAGTCAATACAAGGTCGGAGAGAACTATTCTTCTTCCCCAGAAAAAAGAATCCTGCTCCGGCAGGAGAAAAGGACTTACAGATAAAACTCTTTTGGAGGTTCTCCTGGATATACTTCACCATGGCTTGGGTCTCAGGAACTGATAACGGGTAAATTCTTCCACGAGGAGGTGTGGTACCCAGCAGTAAATCAATGGGGCAATTGTAAGGACGATGTGGAGGTAGAGACTCGGCCTGCTTCATGCAGAATATGTTAAAAAAAATCTTGGTAAGGTAGAGGTAGACCAGGTAAAGGAGGAGGACGAGCAACAACTTTAGGGTGGACTTGCCCGAGACAAATATTTTGACAATGATGTCCCCAGCGAATAATTTCTCTAGTTCTCCAATCAAGTTGCCGAGAATTATGTTGAAGCCAAGGTAGACCAAGAAGAAGCTCAGAGGTGCAGTAAGGAACCACATAGAACTCAATTTTTTCTTTATGCAAAACTACCATTTGCATGATGAGAGGCTCAGTACCGAAAAGCACTTTATAGTCCAGGTTTTGTCCAATAACAGAAGAGATTAACAAAGGTTTGGCTAGCCGATTAACAGGAAGATGATGTTTATGGACCAAAGAGGCATCAATGAAATCATCTGCGGAACCAGAGTACAAAAATGCAATAGCGCTGAAAGAAAACTTGACAGAAGCGTAGACTTGTAAAGAGATGGTCACGCAAGGAGAGGTAGTATTCACAGTGCGAGCGTTTCCCGGATACTGTGGATGAATTGAACAATCTTTGAGGAAATGTACCAGGCTAGCACAATACAAGCACAAATTCTTACTGCGTCGTCGTAACCTCTCCTGTTGCGTAAGACAGGAACAATCCACTTGCATAGCCTCTTCGGCAAGAGGCGCAGGAAACTGTAGAGGTGGACGTTGGAACACGGGTGCCAGGCAAGGATATCTCCGTGTTCAGGCATGTTCCCTCTCTAAGCGCAGTTCTTCCTGCCTCTCAGCAAAACGCACATCAATACGTGTGGCCAAGTGGATAAGTTCAGTCAAAGACGGAGGATCACATGCAGCGAGGGCATCTTTAATCCTGCTTGACAGTCCTTTTTTGAATGTGGCACACAAGGCCTCATCATTCCATGTTAGTTCTGAGGCTAGTGTGCGAAATTGAACCGCGTAGTTATCAATGGAAGAATTCCCTGGACAGAGGTTCAGCAAAGCGTCTCAGCTGAAGAGGCACGTGTGGGTTCCTTAAAGACACTGCATAATTCTGCTAGAAAAGCCGTGAAGTTTGAAGATACCGTATCACCGAGGTCCCAAACAGTGTAGCCCAGGCCAGGAGTTTTTTTACGGACAGTAGGCCACCTTAGCACGTTCCGTTGGAAACTGTTCAGACATGAGCTCCAAATGCATGGAGCACTGTGTATTGAAGCCTCTGCATAACCTGGAATCACCATCATACTTAGAGGGTAAAGGTAGATGTAGCTGGGAGCCTGAGGACACTGCAGGGACTGGTGGAGAGAGTGGTGCTGCTGCTGTTGTTGCTGCATGGCCAAAAGCTGTTGCATCATAGCAGATAGCTGAATGAGTTGCTGCGCCTGTTGGGCCAACTTCTGCAACTGACGTACCACAATGGAGGGAAGATCTGCAACTTCGAGCAAGGGTGGGATCCATGGGATCCATGGCCGTATTTTACTGTAAAACTCACGGTTCAGTAGAGAGGAACACTGAAGGTAGTAGATCCGCTGGACCTGTGTGGCAGATGACGCGGGCCGTACCAGAGAGCAGAGTCTAAGGTGCCGCTGGTTTTCACCAGAGCCCGCCGCAAAGCGGGATGAACTTGCTGAGGCAGGCGGCACCCAGGTCGCTACCCCTGGCACAACCAAACAGGCGGTTGAGGAGATTCGAGGAACAGATGGGAAATAGCTCATAGTCTGGATAGCAGAAGGTCATGGCTGGCAGCACAGGTGCGTAGACAGGAACGAAGCAGGAGGTCAGTAGGCAGGCGGCAAAGGAGCAAGGTCAGGAATAGAGATGAGCGAATCAAAGCTGACGAACCCGAATTTGTTACGAATTTCATGAAATATTCGATTTGCAACGAATGCGAATATCACTACGATTCTATCGCGCGAATCGCTTCATTAACCCCTTCATTAACACAGCAAATTTTGATTTCTGCCTCATGTTTTTTTCCTCCTTACATTCTAAGACCCATAACTTTTTTTTTTTTCAACTGCCAAAGTTGTATTAGGGCTTATTTTATGCGTGACAAGTTGGGCTTTCAAAATATTCACTTTTTTTCATCATATAATGTATTACAAAGCCAGAAAATAATTATATGCAAAAAATATGGAATTGCTAAATTTTGTAGGGCAATCATTTTTTCTGAGTTCAAAATACGGTAAATCTGACATTCCATATTTATTCTATGGGTCAGTACAATTCCAATGATACCAAACTTGAATCATTTTTGTTTTGTTTTATTGTAAAAATAAAAAAAGAAAGTTTTAACCTTGTAATATAAAAAGAACTTTGTTCATTACCATGTTCTCACATGTTTTTATTTTTCCACCTACAGAGCTCTTTTAGGGTTTGGATTTTTGCGCCATGAGCTGTAGTTTTTAACGGTATCTCTTTTGCATAGTTCTGTTTTTGTATTACTTTTTATTACATTTTTTGGGGATGTAATGTAACCAAAAATCAGCAATTGGCATTTGTAATTTTTTTGCGTTTATACCATTCACTGTGCAGGATCAGAAACAAAATAATTTAATAGTTTGGAAAATTACACATGCGACGATATCAAATATGTGTTTCTTTTTTTGTTTGTACAGTGTTTTGTAAAAAAAAAAATGGGAAAAGGGGTGATTTTAATTATTATTAGGGGAGGTATTTTTATATACTTTTAAAAACATTTTTTTTACTTTTTTTTTAATCATATTTTTGGCCCCCCTAGGGGCTTATCATCAGATGGCTTACATAGATCAATGTAATGCTTTTGCATTACATTGATTTATGAAATCTGTGCTTGATTGCTAAGGGCTGCCTAAGTGAGCCCTAAGCAATCACAGAGTCAGGGAAGAGGCAAAGGAGCAGGTAAGACCTCGAGCTTCCCTAGCGATCCATAGCCCCCCCGCGATTACATCTTGGGGGGGGGGGGGCTATGGCACCAATAGACAACAGGGAATAGAGGCAATTAGTGTGTAAATGCCGTGATCTGTATAGATCACAGTATTTAACTATATAACCACGTAAGGACCAAGGACATACGCATAAGTCCTAGTTCCCTGGTAGTTAAGGACCAAGGACGTATATGTACATCCGTGGGAATTTTGGTCCCCGCCGTGCACCCCGTGTAAATGCCCATGGTGGTCATCAGCCCCCCCCCCCCCCCCCCAAGTCGTCGATCTCCGCAAATCGCCAGTGAATTCACACCGGCAGTTTGCTGTCTGGGCATGCTGGGATTTGTAGTTTTGCAACATCTGGAGGGACACAGTTGGGAGATCACTGTGCAGTGGTCTCTAAACTGTAGACCTCCATATGTTGCAAAACTGCAAATCCCAGCATGCCCAAACAGCAAACAGCTGTCTCGGCATGCTGGGAGTTGTAGTTGCTTGCCTCCAGCTGTTGCATAACTACATCTTCCAGCATGCCCTTCGGTGATCAGTACATGCTGGGATTTGTAGTTTTGCAACAGCTAGAGGTTTTCCCCCGCATGTGAATGTACAGAGTACATTCACATGGGCGAGTTTACAGTAAATTTCCTGCTTCAAGTCTGAGCTGCGGCAAATTTTTCGCCACAGCACAAACTCCTAGCGGGAAACTCACTGTAAACCCCCGCCAGTGTGAATGTATCCTAAAAACACTACACTACACTACCACAAAATAAAGGATAAAACTCTACATATACACCCCCTTACACTGCCCCCCCCCCCCAATAAAAAGGAAAAACGCATTGTACGGCAGTGTTTCCAAAACGGAGCCTCCAGCTGTTGCAAAACAACAACTTCCAGCATTTCCGGACAGCTACTGACTGTCCAGACATGCTGGGAGTTTAGCAACAGCTGGAGTTGTTAGATTTGCGTTAGATTTCATTATACAATAATAAAACTACAATTAGGAGAGAAAGAAATAGTTTTAAAATAATATGGATGCAGTGCTCAAGATTACAGGAACGGTACAAAGCTCAACTGTTCATTTAGACCTGCAGGTGCCATTGTGCCCAAGGTCACAATTCCCATGTTTAATTAAATTATTTTTGCTGTCATTTGTGTTCTCTCGGGTAATATTGCTGCTAATTGGGGATCAGTTTTTAGGATACCCCAATTATTTTGTAAACAAATTCTCATAGTCTCCCACTCACAATTATATTTTGAGATGAATCTGGTATTTTCTGGATACTCGTTTTTAGTACTTTTCTTACCTTTTAAGAGGTCTTCACGACGAGTGTGTTGTGCTCTCTGGTAAGTAGCTTTAACACTTTGTTTACTGTTTCCTCTTTGAAGGAATCTTTCTGTTAGTAATTGGCTTTGTTTTTGAAAATCATCATCGCTGGAACAAATTCTTCTTATACGTAAAAATTGGCCTATCGGTACTGCCTTTATAGTAGAAGCTGTGTGTGCCCAACTTGCATGGAGGAGGGAGTTTGTAGTGGTAGCCTTTCTAAAAATATCTGTTGAGAGATAACCATGTGTGTCTTTTTTAATCCAAATGTCAAGAAAGTCCAAAGATTGCTGGCTGAATGTGTATGTTAGTTTGACATTGATGTTGTAATTATTAAGATGCTCCATAAATTTTAGGCGGCCCTGATTGCAGTCCCTCGTTTCTGTAAATAAAATAGATTTGGAAAATTAAAAAAAATTATGTGTCAAAATAAAATTCTAATAAAAAAAAAAACTGCCAGCTGTCAGTGTCCCACTGGCTGGATTCTAAATAAAACTTTGAGTCCATCCTGATGATGAATACATGTATATAAGGACTCAACATCTGCTTTAACCATGTATATGTCCTCATCCATAAAAATCCCATCGATCCTCCCCAGGACGCTTGTAGTATCTTTAACAAAAGATGGTAAACATTCCACCAAAGGTTGTTAGTAATAATCTATGAATTTACAGATAGGATTACACGACCATCTACCCCCGATACTAAAGGGCGTCCTGGTGGATCGAGGGGATTTTTATGGATTTTGGTAAGTAGTTCATGTTTAACTTTCATACTGATGATGCCCTCTTGGAAAGCTCTCTCCAAAATTTCATCAAGATACCTACATCTAAGTGGTGTACTATTTTGTACCTGTAAATCTGACAAGGGCCTACATACTGTGAAAGGACAGGCAAAGTAATCTCCAGCTGGTGTTTTACTCCAATAGGTTTATTAAGCGTACTGTAGCGCATTTTTCTGCCCTCATAAGTGCATACCACATACCTACATCTAAGTAGTGTACTATTTTAAACCTGTTAATCTGTCAAGAGCCTAGATACTGTGAAAGTCCAGGTAAAAGTACTCACCAGCTGGTGTTTTTCCTCAGATACTTTTTTAAGTGTACTGTAACGCATTTTTCTGCCCTCATAAGTGCATACCACATACATACATCTAAGTAGTGTACTATTTTGTACCTGTTAATCTGTCAAGGGCCTAGATACTGTGAAAGGATAGCCAAAAGTAATCACCGGCTGGTGTTTTACTTGAATACGTTTATTAAGCGTACTGTAGCACATTTTTCTGTCCTCATAAGTGCATACCACATACCTACATCTAAGTAGTGTACTATTTTGTACCTGTTAATCTTTCAAGGGCCTAGATACTGTGAAAGGATAGCCAAAAGTACGCGCCTGCTGCTGTTCTAGACAAATACTGTTTTAAGCGTAGTGAAGTGTTTTGTACTCCCCTCATATACTCACTAAGTATGTCAGCCAGATAAGTGCCAGGATGTGCACAGAGGAGTGGCAGAGGCCTAAATTCATCAGGCAGAAGTCGCAGCAGACTAGGGGCAAGTGACAGCATGAGTCGCAGTGAGAGGCCTGAGCTCCCGGTATCAGCTAGCGGTTGTGTCTCGATTAGTAACCCATCTGCCGTCATCGATTGGTTAACACGGTCATCTACTTCATCACAAGTGACATCTGATAACCCCAGTCAACAGTCGGTGGGTTCCTCAGACACAACTCTCAGTTGGCATGGCCTGGGAGCATTTCCTGTCCTCCCATTGCCTCTGTCCTATGCTGTTCCCTCCCCTAAAGAAGTATCTTATGCTATGGGTTCAGCTCCACTATTCAGTGAGGACGACCTAATAGAGGACAGTCCGCAGCTACTGCCCAGCCAAGAAGTGGAGAGACATCCGCCACTTCCCCCTGCTAGGTGGGCAAGTAGTGATGAGTAGAGTGACGTGGGAGGCGGTGTTGCCAGGGTTAAGGGTTCTGAAGCAGACACTGTTGAGGAACCTGAGGAGGACATCTGTGACGTGCAGACACTTGTTTATGATGATGATCGCAATTGGGAGCCGGGTGCAGAAGGGGCTTCATCATCATCAGGAGAAGAGAGAGGCAGGTTGCTCGTGAGGCAACAGCTGAGCCGGCAAGGTGGTAGCATGGTTGGCAGTCAGCGTGGTGGCAGAAGTGGAAATTCTGGAGCCAAACGTGCCTGGGGGAGATCACCTGCTTCGCGGCTGCCTACCTTCCTGGGAGGTAGTGGAACAGGGGTTCCTGGAGGCGGCGGCAGTAGCTGTCAATTAGTGCAGACTGTTGGTGGGAAAATAAGCTACTCGGTGGTGTGGCAGATTTTCTGAAGTGTGGCCAGGGTCCTAATGTTGGCACCATGGCCCTGCATCAACATATGCTTTGCCACCATAAAGCGGCCTGGGAGAACCATGGCTGCAATGTAGTGGTCCAGCCTGCTGCATCACCCAGTGGCATGCCGCTCCCTCTTTCAGCCAGCCAACGCTCCACCACCTCAGCCGAAGGGAGCTGTGCGTCATACCCTCCTTCTGTCGCTCCAGATGCTCCTGCTCCTCCTACTTTTAGTCAGCCATTCCGCCAACAATCCATTGGCGAAGCCATGTCCAAGAGACAACAGTATGCGCCTACTCATCCAATGGCACAAAAGCTGAATGTGCTCCTGTCCAAGTTGCTGGTGCTGCAGTCCCTCCCTTTTCAAGTGGTGGACTCTGCACCTTTCAGAGAACTGATGGCTTGTGCTGAGCCGGCGAGTGCCAAGCCGTCATTTCTTTGCGAAGAAGGCAGTACCATCACTGCACAATTTTGTGGAAGAGAAGGTGGGCAAGTCCTTGAGCCTGTCGACATGTACCATAGTGCATGGCAGCGCCGACATCTGGAGCTATAACTATGGTCAGGGACAAAACATGTCCTTTACGGCTCACTGGGTGAATGTGGTTCCTGTACAGCCCCAACACCAACTTGGACAGGTCACGCTGCTTCCACCTCCAGGCTCTCAGGCCGTTGGTCCTGTGACAGTGTGCAACTCTGCCTCTTCATCCTCCACGGTGTCCTCAGCCTCCACTGCCCAGACAAGTCTCAGTGGCCCTTCAGCATACTGTCACGATGCCGGCTGGCAGGAGGTGGATCCTCTGTGCCAGAGAGGGATTGGCGTGGACCGTGCTAGTGGACCGGTTCTAAGTCACTACTGGTTTTCACCAGAGCCCGCCGCAAAGCGGGATGGTCTTGCTGCGGCGGTAGTGACCAGGTCGTATCCACTAGCAACGGCTCAACCTCTCTGGCTGCTGAAGATAGGCGCGGTACAAGGGAGTAGACAGAAGCAAGGTCGGACGTAGCAGAAGGTCGGGGCAGGCAGCAAGGATCGTAGTCAGGGGCAACGGCAGAAGGTCTGGAACACAGGCTAGGAACACACAAGGGAACGCTTTCACTGGCACAATGGCAACAAGATCCGGCGAGGGAGTGCAGGGGAAGTGAGGTATAAATAGGGAGTGCACAGGTGCAGTGACCCTTTAAATCGCAGAGACCCGGCGCGCGCGCGCCCTAGGGAGCGGGGCCGCGCGCGCCGGGACAGGACCGACGGAGAGCAAGTCAGGTACGGGAGCCGGGGTGCGCATCGCGAGCGGGCGCCACCCGCATCGCGAATCGCATCCCGGCTGGAGGCGGTATCGCAGCGCACCCGGTCAGTGGATCTGACCGGGGCGCTGCAGAAACGAGAGTGTAGCGAGCGCTGCGGGGAGGAGCGGGGACCCGGAGCGCTCGGCGTAACAGTACCCCCCCCCCTTGGGTCTCCCCCTCTTCTTAGAGCCTGGGAACCTGAGGAGCAGACTTTTGTCTAGGATGTTGTCCTCAGGTTCCCAGGATCTCTCTTCAGGACCACAGCCCTCCCAATCCACCAAAAAGAACCTTTTTCCTCTGACCGTCTTGGAGGCCAGTATCTCTTTCACTGAGAAGACGTCAGAAGAACCGGAGACAGGAGTGGGAGAAACTAACTTGGGAGAGTAACGGTTGATGATGAGTGGTTTAAGAAGAGAGACATGAAAGGCATTAGGAATACGAAGAGAAGGAGGAAGAAGAAGTTTGTAAGAGACAGGATTAATTTGGCACAAGACTTTGAAAGGACCAAGATAGCGTGGTCCCAGTTTGTAACTGGGGACACGAAAGCGGACATATTTAGCGGAGAGCCATACCTTGTCTCCGGGAGCAAAAATGGGGGGAGCTCTTCTTTTCTTATCGGCAAACTTTTTCATGCGAGATGAAGCCTGTAAAAGAGAATTTTGGGTCTCTTTCCATATGGTGGAAAGATCACGAGTCACTTCATCTACAGCGGGCAAACCAGAGGGCAAGGGAGTAGGGAGGGGGGGAAGAGGGTGACGGCCGTACACCACGAAAAATGGAGATTTGGAGGAAGATTCAGAGACTCTGAAGTTATACGAGAATTCGGCCCATGGTAGAAGATCTGCCCAGTCATCCTGGCGGGAGGAAACAAAATGGCGTAAATAATCACCCAGGACCTGGTTAATTCTTTCCACTTGCCCATTGGATTGAGGGTGATATGCAGAGGAAAAGTTTAATTTAATCTTGAGTTGTTTACAGAGAGCCCTCCAGAAATTTGACACGAATTGGACGCCTCTATCCGAGACGATCTGCGTGGGCAAGCCGTGAAGACGAAAAATGTGTACAAAAAATTGTTTTGCCAACTGAGGCGCTGAAGGAAGACCAGGAAGAGGAATGAAATGTGCCATCTTGGAGAATTGATCAACGACCACCCAAACAACAGTGTTGCCACGGGATGGAGGTAAGTCTGTAATAAAGTCCATACCAATCAGAGACCAAGGCTGTTCGGGGACAGGCAGAGGATGAAGAAGGCCAGCGGGCTTCTGGCGAGGAGTCTTATCCCGGGCACAGACAGTGCAGGCTCGCACAAAATCCACAACATCCGTCTCCAGAGTCGGCCACCAATAGAAACGAGAGATGAGTTGCACGGATTTCTTGATACCCGCATGACCTGCGAGATGGGAGGAGTGACCCCATTTGAGGATTCCGAGGCGTTGGCGTGGAGAAACGAAGGTCTTCCCTGGAGGAGTTTGCCTGATGGAGGCTGGAGAAGTGGAGATCAGGCAGACAGGGGGAATGATGTGTTGCGGAGAGAGCTCTACTTCCGAGGCATCCGAGGAACGAGAGAGAGCATCGGCCCTAATGTTTTTATCGGCAGGCCGAAAGTGAATTTCAAAATTAAATCGGGCAAAGAACAGAGACCACCTGGCCTGGCGAGGATTCAGCCGTTGGGCAGACTGGAGATAGGAGAGGTTCTTGTGATCGGTGTAAATAATAACGGGAAATCTTGATCCCTCCAACAGATGCCTCCATTCCTCAAGTGCTAATTTAATGGCTAGAAGCTCTCGGTCCCCGATGGAGTAGTTCCTCTCAGCCGGAGAGAAGGTCCTAGAAAAAAAACCACAAGTAACAGCATGCCCGGAAGAATTTATTTGTAGAAGGACCGCTCCAGCTCCTACAGAGGAGGCATCAACCTCCAATAGGAAGGGTTTAGATGGGTCAGGTCTGGAGAGCACGGGAGCCGAAGAAAAGGCAGACTTGAGCTGTTTAAAAGCGTCTTCCGCTTGAGGAGGCCATGACTTAGGATTGGCATTCTTTTTGGTTAAAGCCACAATAGGAGCCACAATGGTGGAAAAACGTGGAATAAATTGTCTGTAATAATTGGCGAACCCCAAAAAACGTTGGATAGCACGGAGTCCGGAGGGGCGTGGCCAATCTAAGACGGCAGAGAGTTTATCTGGATCCATTTGTAGTCCCTGGCCAGAGACCAAGTATCCTAGGAAAGGAAGAGATTGACATTCAAACAGACATTTCTCCATTTTGGCATAAAGTTGATTGTCACGAAGTCTCTGAAGAACCATGCGGACATGCTGGCGGTGTTCTTCTAAGTTGGCAGAAAAAATCAGGATATCGTCCAGATATACAACAACACAGGAATATAAGAGATCATGAAAAATTTCATTAACAAAGTCTTGGAAGACGGCAGGGGCGTTGCACAGGTCAAAGGGCATGACCAGATACTCAAAGTGTCCATCTCTAGTGTTAAATGCCGTTTTCCATTCATCCCCCTCTCTGATGCGGATGAGATTATAGGCACCTCTTAAGTCCAGTTTGGTAAAGATGTGGGCACCTTGGAGGCGATCAAAGAGTTCAGAGATGAGAGGTAGGGGGTAGCGGTTTTTTACAGTGATTTTATTAAGACCGCGGTAGTCAATGCAAGGACGTAGGGAGCCATCTTTTTTGGACACAAAGAAAAATCCGGCTCCGGCAGGAGAGGAGGATTTGCGGATAAAGCCCTTCTTTAAATTTTCCTGGATATACTCAGACATAGCAAGAGTCTCTGGGACAGAGAGAGGATAAATTCTGCCCCGGGGTGGAGTAGTGCCCGGGAGGAGGTCAATAGGACAGTCATAAGGCCTGTGAGGAGGTAAAGTCTCAGCTTGTTTTTTGCAAAAAACATCCGCAAAGTCCATATAGGCCTTAGGGAGACCGGTTACAGGGGAAACCACAGGGTCACGGCAAGGAGTACTGGGAACCGGTTTAAGGCAGTCCTTGGAACAAGAGGGGCCCCAACTCTTGATCTCCCCAGTGGACCAATCCAGGGTTGGGGAATGGTGTCGAAGCCAGGGTAGTCCAAGGAGAATTTCGGAAGTGCAATTGGAGAGGACCAAAAACTCAATTTTTTCGTGGTGAGGTCCAATGCACATTAGGAGGGGTTCCGTGCGGTAACGCACGGCACAGTCCAATCTTTCATTGTTAACGCCATTGATGTAGAGAGGTCTGGCGAGACTGGTCACTGGGATGTTGAACCTGTTGATGAGAGAGGCCAAAATAAAGTTTCCTGCAGATCCGGAGTCCAAGAAGGCCTTAGTGGAGAAGGAGAAGGTAGAGGCAGATATCCGCACAGGCACAGTAAGACGTGGAGAAGCGGAGTTGACTTCAAGGACTGTTTCACCTTTGTGCGGAGTCAGCGTACGTCTTTCCAGGCGGGGAGGACGGATAGGACAATCCTTCAGGAAGTGTTCGGTACTGGCACAGTACAGGCAGAGATTCTCCATGCGGCGTCGTGTCCTCTCTTGAGGTGTCAGGCGAGACCGGTCAACTTGCATAGCCTCCACGGCGGGAGGCCCAGGAACGGATTGCAGAGGACCAGAGGAGAGAGGAGCCGGGGAGAAAAAACGCCTCGTGCGAACAAAGTCCATATCCTGGCGGAGCTCCTGACGCCTTTCGGAAAAACGCATGTCAATGCGAGTGGCAAGATGAATGAGTTCATGTAGATTAGCAGGGATTTCTCGTGCGGCCAGAACATCTTTAATGTTGCTGGATAGGCCTTTTTTAAAGGTCGCGCGGAGGGCCTCATTATTCCAGGATAGTTCTGAAGCAAGAGTACGGAATTGTACGGCGTACTCGCCAACGGAAGAATTACCCTGGACCAGGTTCAACAGGGCAGTCTCAGCAGAAGAGGCTCGGGCAGGTTCCTCAAAGACACTACGAAATTCCGAGAAGAAGGAGTGTACAGAGGCAGTGACAGGGTCATTGCGGTCCCAGAGCGGTGTGGCCCATGACAGAGCTTTTCCAGACAGAAGGCTGACTACGAAAGCCACCTTAGACCTTTCAGTAGGAAACTGGTCCGACATCATCTCCAAGTGCAGGGAACATTGTGAAAGAAAGCCACGGCAAAACTTAGAGTCCCCATCAAATTTATCCGGCAAGGATAGTCGTAGGCCTGAGGCGGCCACTCGCTGCGGAGGAGGTGCAGGAGCTGGCGGAGGAGATGATTGCTGAAGCTGTGGTAGTAGCTGCTGTAGCATCACGGTCAGTTGAGACAGCTCGTGGCCTTGTTGAGCTATCTGTTGTGAGTGCTGGGCGACCACCGTAGTGAGGTCAGCGACATCTGGCAGAGGTACTTCAGCGAGATCCATGGCCGGATCTACTGTCACGATGCCGGCTGGCAGGAGGTGGATCCTCTGTGCCAGAGAGGGATTGGCGTGGACCGTGCTAGTGGACCGGTTCTAAGTCACTACTGGTTTTCACCAGAGCCCGCCGCAAAGCGGGATGGTCTTGCTGCGGCGGTAGTGACCAGGTAGTATCCACTAGCAACGGCTCAACCTCTCTGGCTGCTGAAGATAGGCGCGGTACAAGGGAGTAGACAGAAGCAAGGTCGGACGTAGCAGAAGGTCGGGGCAGGCAGCAAGGATCGTAGTCAGGGGCAACGGCAGAAGGTCTGGAACACAGGCTAGGAACACACAAGGGAACGCTTTCACTGGCACAATGGCAACAAGATCCGGCGAGGGAGTGCAGGGGAAGTGAGGTATAAATAGGGAGTGCACAGGTGAACACACTGATTAGAACCACTGCGCCAATCAGCGGCGCAGTGGCCCTTTAAATCGCAGAGACCCGGCGCGCGCGCGCCCTAGGGAGCGGGGCCGCGCGCGCCGGGACAGGACCGACGGAGAGCGAGTCAGGTACGGGAGCCGGGGTGCGCATCGCGAGCGGGCGCCACCCGCATCGCGAATCGCATCCCGGCTGGAGGCGGTATCGCAGCGCACCCGGTCAGTGGATCTGACCGGGGCGCTGCAGAAACGAGAGTGTAGCGAGCGCTGCGGGGAGGAGCGGGGACCCGGAGCGCTCGGCGTAACACATACCATGTATGCAGGGCACAGCGGTGTCACGCTTTTCTTCACATGGTTTGCCTTGGCAAACGGAGTCACACAGGGGAGGAACTGCTAAAAGTCATTTGTAAAGAAATCGGAGCATGGCTTACTCCACGAAATCTGGAAATGGGAGCTATGGGAGCATGCGCTGTGACTGGAAAGGCTGAGCAATGCGCCCTGCATGGCACACGTGTTCAATCTGGTTGTGAAGCAGTTCCTGAAGTGTTCCCCCCATTTGCAAGACATCCTAACAATGGGAAGGAAACTTTGCATTCACTTCAGCCACTCATACACCGAAAACCACACCCTCCTTGACTTGCAGCGTCAGAACGGTATCCCCCAACATAGTCTCATTTGTGACGTTGCCACATGTTGGAATTTCACACTCTATATGTTGGACCAACTGTACGAACAGAGAAAAACCATCACTGATTTCTTGATGATCCAAGCGGATAGGGGTACTCCCCTGTGTTACTTTAATGTGAACCAGTGGCAGCTCATACGTGACACCTGCCGTTTGCTCAGGCCCTTTGAGGAAGCCACATTTTAAGTAAATTGCCAGGATTATGGGATGAACGACGCCATTCCACTGCTTCATTTCTTACAACACATGTTGGAAACAATGGCTGGCCAGGGCACTGGAGACGTGGTGTGCCTACATCTCATGGCCACATGAGCCCTGTGTGGGCTGAACTGGAGGAGGAGGAGGAGGGGGAGGGGCACAGAGGAGCACAGTTTAGGTTTTGCCAAATGGGCAGGTGTTCTAGTAATCTAATACGAGATGAGGAGAAGGAGAAGCCAGAGGAGCTAGAGGGTTATGAGAAAGGCAAGACAGAGGACCCAGACACACCATGGCAGTATGCAGGGGAGATGGAGGCAGGGAGTTCCTCCGAGTCACTTGCACAAATGGCACGATGCATGCTCACGTGCTTACGTAGTGACAGCCAAATTGTCACCATTCGGCAGCGGGATGACTTCTGGATCTCCACCTTATTAGACCCTCGCTACTGCCACAAAATAGAGGCCTTTATTACACCCACAGAGAGGGAGGACAAAGTGACCTACTACAGAGGCAACCTATGTAGTCAGTTGACGGATGCCTATTGGCACCATCGTCCATCCTCTCCCAGGCCTGAATCGGGGGGCTTCCTGCGTTGGGGTGGCAGGAGCAGTACCAGCTCCATCAGCAGCAGCCTTAGTCTACAGCCGCTGATGAGTAGCTTTCTTCACCCGCATAGTGAAGCAATTCATCAGCAGCAGGTACACCTGGAGCAGGACCTGAACCAGCATGCCAACACACCTTGAAGATCCGCTGGACTTCTGGGCAGCCAAACTTGATTTGTGGCCACAATTAGCAAAGTTTGCCCTGGAAAAGCTGTCCTGCCCAGCCAGTAGCGTGTCATCAGAGCGGGTGTTTAGTGCAGCGGGGGCCATAGTCACCCCAAGGAGAACTCGTCTGTCCACGAAAAATGTGGAGAGACTGACCTTTAAGAAGATGAATCAGGCATGGATCAGCCATGATTTCCAACCACCAATGCCTGATGCATGAGAGTAGATTGACCATGGTGCCACACCAACGCTTCACAAATATGGATAGTGCCAGATTTAAGGCACTGCTCCCCAGTTACAAACATTCCTCTGCATCAGACCATTTTTCACCCACCTTCTTCACTGGGTACTGGTATTGCCACCCACCTCACCACTCTGTCACCGGGTCACTTTCAGGAGTCCTGATGCTGCTGCCCCCTCCAGGCTGTCTCATTCAGCCACTATATGGTCTCTTCATGCTGCCACAAACTCCAGGCTGTGCCATTCAACCACTAAGTGGTCTCCTCATGCTTCAGCCACATCCAGGCTGTGCCATTCAGACACTATATGGTCTACTCATGCTTTAGCCACCTCCAGGCTGTGTCATTCAGCAAATATATCGTTTACTGATGCTGCTGGACCTGGGCCTAAACACTTTTTTATGGTAGCACTAGCTACCATAAATCTTCAATTTACATTTCAAAATTCCTCTTTTAATCTTAGGGATTGTGAAGCCCTAGTGTCTACTCATGCTGCTACCAACTCCATGTTGTGCTTTTCAGACACTATATGGTCTCATGCTTCAGCCAACTCCAGGCTATGTCATTGTGCTGCCATGCAACTCCTTGTTATATTTGTTCCTTTCTACCCACACGCCTGGGCCCGGGACACTAAAACTTGGGAGTTAAAATTTCTATTTCAAAATCCTCAATTTCAATTTAAAAATCTTACATTTCTATTTCAAAATCTTACATTTCAATGGTCTCCTTATGCTTCAGCCACCTCCAGGCTGTGTCATTCAGCCAATATATGGTTTACTGATGCTGCTGGGCCTGGGCCTAAAATTGTTTTATGGTAGCACTAGCTACCATAAATCTTCAGTTTAAATGTCAAAATTCATCTTTTAATCTTAGGGATTGTGAAGCCCTAGTGCAGCAGTACTCAACTGGCGGACCGTGGTCCAGATCCGGACCACCCGCCGGATCTCCCCTCATTCATTTGTATCTGTGTCTTTAGACACCGATACAAATGAATAGCCACGGCCGAACACTGTGTCCCTGCCCGCCCGGCGCTTCTTTTGTGATGCAGGCTGCGTGATTAGTGCTGTCTGCATCATCTGCTCTGGCCAGGCCACCATTATTGTCACCGCTGCTTGGCACGGCACAGCGCAGTGTAACATGACACGCAGACTGAATACCAGGAGAGCGTGTGGGGAGGTTGCTGGGAACAGACGTGGCCCGCGCAGGCATGCACGTCTTTCCTTAGCCCCGCCTCCATCTTCCATCATGTGCTGAGTGAGGGGAAAAAGTGAATTTCCAGCTCGGTACACCGGTGTCCTGTCATAGTCGGCTATGAGCACTGTAAGGGGCTAAATCCTCGCCACTGAAGCTGCTGAGCAATGTTGATCTCCTGTCAGAATGGTGTGGGGGGTTGAGAAGGGGCACAGCGGCATCATTCATTGTGGGGGCACAGCAACATCATTAATTGTGGGGGCACAGTGATATCATTCATTGTGTGGGAACAGCGGCATCATTCATTGTGGGGACACAGCGACATCATTCATTGTGGGGGCACAGCAACATCATTCATTGTGGGGGCACAGCAACATCATTCATTGTGGGGGCACAGAAGCATCATTTATTGAGAGGACACAGTGATATTATTCATTGTGGGAGCACAGTGGCATCATTCATTGTGGGGGCACAGCGACATCATTCAATGTGGGGGCACAATTATATCATTTATTGAGAGGGCACGCCAGCATAATTCATTGTGGAGGCACAGCGGCATCATTCATTGTGGGGGCACAGTGATATCATTCATTGTGGGGGCACAGCGGCATCATTTATTGAGAGGGCACAATGATATTTATTGAGAGGGCATAGTAAGATCATTCATTGAGAGGGCACAGAGGCATAATTCATTGTGGGGGCACAGCGGCATAATTCATTGTGGGGGCACAGTGATTTCATCCATTGTGGGGGCACAGCAGGAATCATTCATTGTGGGGGTACAGCAGCATCATTTATTGAGAGGGCACAGTTATATCATTCATTGTGGGGGCACAGCGGCATCATTCATTGAGTGGGCACAGTGGCATAATTCATTGTGGAGGACCAGGGATATCATTCATTGAGAGGGCACAACGGCATAATTCATTGTGGGGGCACAGCGGCATCATTTATTGTGGGGGAACAGTGATATCATTCATTGTGTGGGCACAGCGGCATCATTTATTGTGGAGGCACAGCGGCATCATTTATTGAGAGGGCACAGCGGCATAATTCATTGTGGGGGCACAGTGATATCATTCATTGTGGGGGCACAGCGGCATCATTCATTGTGGGGGCACAGCGACATCATTCATTGTGGGGGCACAGCGGCATCATTTATTTAGAGGGCACAGCGGCATCATTTATTTAGAGGGCACAATGATATAATTTATTGAGAGGGCACTGCGGCATAATTCATTGTGGAGGCACAGCGGCATAATTCACTGTGGGGGCACAGTGACATCATTCATTGTGGGGGCACAGCGGCATCATTTATTGAGACGGCACAATGATATAATTTATTGAGAGGGCACAGTTAGATCATTCATTGAGAGGGCACAGTGGCATAATTCATTGTGGGGGCACTGCGGCATAATTCATTGTGGGGGCACAGCGGCATCTTTCATTGAGATGGCACAGTGGCATCATTCATTGCAGGGGTACAGTAGCATCATTTATTGAGAGGGCACAGTGATATCATTCATTGTGGGGGCACAGTGGCATCTTTCATTGAGATGGCACAGTGGCATAATTCATTGTGGGGGCACCACGTCATCATTAATTGTGGGGGCACAGTGATATAATTAATTGTGGGGGCACAGCGACATCATTCATTGAGAGGGCACAGTGGCATAATTCATTGTGGGGACACAGCGGCATAATTTATTGTAGGGGCACAGTGACATCATTCATTGAGATGGCACAGCAGCATCATTTATTGTGGGGGAACAGTGATATCTTTCATTGTGGGGGCACAGCGGCATCATTTATTGTGGGGGCACAGCAACATCATTCATTGAGAGGGCACAGCATCATCATTTATTGTGGGGGAACAGTGATATCATTCATTGTGGGGGCACAGCGGCATAATTTATTGTGGAGGCACAGCAGCATCATTTATTGAGAGGGCACAGCGGCATAATTCATTGTGGGGGCACAGTGATATTATTCATTGTGGGGGCACAGCGACATCATTTTTTGTGGGGGCACAGCAACATCATTCTTTGTGGGGGCACAGCAACATCATTCTTTGTGGGGGCACAGCGGCATCATTTTTTGTGGGGGAACAGTGATATAATAATTGTGGGGGCACAGTGGCATCATTCATTGTTTTATGGTACAATAAGTCGGGACAGGGCACAGTGTTTGTCAAAATTATATTTGGGGACAGTGTGTGGCAGTAATCTAACAGGGATATAGCGTGTGGCAGTACAATACCAGGGGCATACCAATTGGCAGTACTATACCAGGGGCATACAGTGCAGTAGAAATATACCAGGGATACAGCGTGTGGCAGTAATATACCTAGAACACAGCATGTGGCAGTAACATATTAAGGGCATAGCATGTGGCAGCACTATAACCGGGGTATAGCATGTGGCAGTAATATACCAGGGCACAGTGTGAGGCAGTAATATACCAGGACACAGTGTGAGGCAGTAATGTATCCAGGGGCATAGCGTGTGGCAGTAATATACCAGGGCACAGTGTGAGGCAATAATATATCCAGGGGCACAGCGTGCAGGCAGTAATATATGCAGGGGTATAGTACAGGGTGGGCCATTTATATGGATACACCTTAATAAAATGGGAATGGTTGGTGATATTAACTTCCTGTTTGTGGCACATTAGTATATGTGAGGGGGGAAACTTTTCAAGATGGGTGGTGACCATGGCGGCCATTTTGAATCCAACTTTTGTTTTTTCAATAGCAAGAGGGTCATGTGACACATCAAACTTATTGGGAATTATACAAGAAAAACAATGATGTGCTTGGTTTTTATATAACTTTATTCTTTCATGAGTTATTTACAAGTTTCTGACCACTTATAAAATGTGTTCAATGTGCTGCCCATTGTGTTGGACCCTCTTTTCCCATTCTTCACACACTGATAGCAACACCGCAAGAGAAATGCTAGCACAGGCTTCCAGTATCCGTAGTTTCAGGTGCTGCACATCTCGTATCTTCACAGCATAGATAATTGCCTTCAGATGACCCCAAAGATAAAAGTCTAAGGGGGTCAGATAGGGAGACCTTGGGGGCCATTCAACTGGCCCACGACGACCAATCCACTTTCCAGGAAACTGTTCATCTAGGAATGCTCGGACCTGACACCCATAATGTGGTGGTCACCATCTTGCTGGAAAAACTCAGGGAACGTGCCAGCTTCAGTGCATAAAGAGGGAAACACATCATCATGTAGCAATTTCACATATCCAGTGGCCTTGAGGTTTCCATTGATGAAGAATGGCCCCACTATCTTTGTACCCCATATACCACACCATACCATCAATGTTTGTGTTCCAACAGTCTTGGAGGGATCTATCCAATGTGGGTTAGTGTCAGACCAATAGCGGT